>NC_057810.1:37439075-37658955 GCF_018294505.1 Triticum aestivum
TCGGATGCGGGAAGCCATGGAGCGGATCCGCACGATCCAAGTTGAGGCCCGAGCCTAAGTTGAGGCTTTTGGAGCTTTTTTGGCTACCCTTTGGCTGGCTGCCTGTCGCACTGCTATTTATGTTATATCTCTTGGCGGCGGTCAGCTGCTTGTCCTTTGTTTTTTGGCTTCGGTCCTTTTAGCTTGTTAAAACCGTTGTCCCTGCTATGTATTACCTATGGATGCTACCTGCTGGTGGGCTTTATTAATTTAAAGCCGGACGCATCGTGCGTCTCCGTTCTAAAAAAATACAGGGCAGCGCCCGTACAGAGCACGCAGGCTCGTCAAGCGACAAAAGGAACCATGCATGCGCGCCATGGTCAAGGCTCCCTAGCCAGCACATAAACTTGCATTAGACGAAGTTGGGCGGTCTGTAGCATCTCAGCATCCCTGCGCTTCCCCAACGGACTCCACTGCTGCAAGAGAAGATTGCATTTGAAAATGATGTTAGCCGGATGCGAAGGGAAGGTTCCTTCAATGGTGAATTTGTTCCTAATTAGCCACAACGCCCAGAGGAGAGCCCCAACACAACTCCACATAACCCTTTTTGGGCGTCCGTGGATCGAGCCAAGGAGTTGGGACAGCTCCGCAGCCGATCTAGGGTCCCATTGGACACCCGCCGCCTCCCTGACCGCGCTCCATGCAAAACGAGCCAGAGAGCATGTGAAGAACACATGCGTGGCATCCTCGGGAGCCCCACACAGCGCACAAGGGCCCGTGGCCGGGCCGTTATGTTTGGCCACATTAATGGAGGTGGGCAGCTTATCGCGGAATAATTGCCACATGAAAAGCTTGATTTTAAGGGGCAGCCGCGCTTTCCACATGCGGGTGCTCGCGTGTTGCGCCGACCCTCGACACAACTTGCGGTACAAGGAATTGACCGAGAATTTCCCGGAGTTGGTAAGCGCCCAACTAACCGCGTCCGGTTCCCCTGACAGGGTGGTCGGCCCGATGAGATGCATCATACCCGCAAGGCTAGCCTGCTCTAGCCCCGTCAACTCACGTTTGAAGTGAATCGCCAGCGGTGACGGCCCTAGTGCCGCCGCCACCGTGATCTCAGGCTCGACAGCAATGTCGAAAAGCTCCCGAAATTCTGCCCAAAGGGGTCGGGCCCTGACCCAATGGTCCGTCCAGAAACGGGCAGAACGTCCATTCCCGATGGCAAACTTTGCCTCCATGGCAAATGCCGGTTTGATCGCCTGCAGGTCGTTCCAGAAGGGGGATCCCCTCGCCCTCCCTTCGAAAAATTTTCCCTCAGGAAAGTACTTGGCCTTGAGGAGATCGACTCACAATCCCGTAGCCCCCGGGGCAAGTTTCCAGATCCATTTACACATCAAGGCTATGTTAATGAGTCTGGAATTGGTGATCCCAAGGACTCCCAAGGCCTTGGGTCGACACACCCACGCCCATTTCACCATATGGTATTTACGATTTGGGCCGGTTCCTTCCCCAAAGAACTTAGCGCGGGGTGTATCAAACTTCGCATGAACCCCTTCCGCGAGCAAGAAAAGACCCATGGCAAACATAGGCAAGGAGGAGAGACTGGAATTTGTGAGAATTAGCCTAGCAGCCTTGGAAAGGAATTTCCCTCTCCAGGGGCACACCCTCCCACGAACCTTCCCACACAAAGGATCCCAATCCTCTATAGTGGGTCTTTTAGTGTCAATAGGTAGGCCGAGGTACGTAAACAGAAACTTGCCTACTTTGCAGTTAAACAGATCCGCTATACGCCTTCCCTCCGCCAAATCCACCCCCATCGCGATCAGCTCACATTTGTGAAAGTTGATATTAAGGCCCGACATAAGTTCAAAACTAATCAGGATCGCCTTGACCGAAGCGATGTTGTGCATGTCCGGGCGGAACATCAGCAGTGTGTCATCCGCGTACTGCAGATGCGACACTCCCCCAGGAATGAGATGGCCAACCAGACCCTGGATATGGCCAGCCGCCGTAGCTCTTGTCAGCATCGCAGACAGCGCGTTAACTACGAAGTTGAAGAGCAACGGAGACATGGGATCTCCCTGCCTAAGCCCGCATTTGTTCCTGAAGAAATGCCCTATTTCTCCATTCACAGAAACAACGGTTTGGCCCCCCGAGACCAATTGCATTACCCGGTGGACCCACACCGCGGAGAAACCTCGACCCAAAAGGACCTGGCGCAGAAACTCCCAGTTAACCCGGTCGTACGCCTTCTCGAAGTCTAGTTTCAGAAGAACCGCCGGTTCCTTTGTACGCTTTAGCTCGTGCACGATCTCCTGGAGAGCAAGAGGACCCTCGAGGATGTTGCGCCCGCGCATGAACGCAGATTGGTTGCGGTTTATCGAATGTTGGGCAATCGGGCCTAATCGCGTCGCGCTAGCTTTGGCACAAATCTTAAAAGGAACATTTATGAGCGCTATAGGGCGGAACTGTCTAATGTTGTTGGCCCCCTGCACCTTCGGAATGAGCGGGAGGACACCAAAATTAAGGCGAGCGATGTCGACCGTCCCACGCATAAAGCCGTTGCAAATCTCGAAGACGGGACCTCTGAGAATGGGCCAGAACCGCTTGGACATAGCAACCGGCCACCCGTCCGGGCCCCGCGCGGTGTCCGCTTTCATCCCCATTAGGGCGGCGTCGATTTCTTCAGGGAGGAAAGCGAGCCCCAGCTCGTCATTTTCAGTCCCCAGGACACGTTGGGAGTCCTCCCAGACCTCCGCACTAAGGCCCGCACCTTGGGCCTCGCTCGAACCCATCAGGTTAATGTAAAAATCGTAAATGTGACGGGAGATGTCCTCTTGTCGCAACAGGAGCCCCTGCTCCGATTGTAACCTGAGGATGGCACACTTACGGCGACGGCCATTAGCGTAAGCCTGAAAATACTTGGTATTGGCATCACCTTTAAGCGTCCACTTAAGGCCGCTGCAACGCCGCCAGTAATCTTCCTCCGCCCTAAGTAACGCTTCGACCTGCCCCTCAAGGGCGTATCTGTGCGCCCATTCCTGCTCAGAGAAGGCGCGAGCATCCGCCTGGGAGTCGATCGTGGCAATCTCATCCATAATCGAGGCGCGAAGCAGTTTGTCAGACCACCCTTGGTTAGCACCCCACCCCTTAACCCACGCTCGAAGCCGTCGCCCGACGGCATTCCAGAACTCCATCGGGCCACGCTGGGGTCCAACCTGCTGGACGCACGCTAGACAACGTTCTTTAAACATCGACTCGAACCCTGGTACCTCAAACTAGCCCGTTTCGAAGAAAAAGCGCGTGCTGCGTCGTAGCCTATCCTTCCCAGAGGTGCACAGAGGAGAGCCCATCTCCCACTCTGGCGACATGAACACCCGATCGAGCACCGAGCGGACCGGGTTCAACTGCTTATTAGTCCATGTGAAACGTGCGCCTGTCCTGGCCACTTCCCTAAGGGCCATGGCGGCAATAGCCGCGTTGAACATGGACACGCGCGGCCAATTAATGTTACTGTTGTTCTTGTCAGCTCCCGACCTAATCAGGTTAAAATCTCCCCCACGAGAACCGGAAGCGCCACAGCGGTCACCGAGGTGACTTTCTGTTGGAGTTCTCCCAAGAACTCCGCCGATCGGGAATGATCGGCATGCCCGTAGACCTGGATAACCACCATCTCATGGAGAGAAGGACGAATGCGAAAGTGGGTAGCAATGAAAAAATTACCCACATCCCACCAGATAATTTCGTACAAAGCGCGGCTACAACCCAGCAACATCCCCCCCGAGTGCCCAACGGCCGGAGAAAAGTGCCATTCGAAACGCTCCAGCGGATCAATAGTAAGCAGCTCATGGAAGCGGAAATCGGATCTAATGGTTTCCTGCAGGCCTACAATGTCCACGTCCTCTTTGCGCATATATTCTTTTAATTGGGTACGCCGCCCCGCGTGGCCAAAGCCACGAATATTCCAAAATAAGGCGCGCATCTAAATAACCCGGTTGCGCAACCGAACACCCCTAGAGGTGATCGCTTTCGCCACACGCCTCACCTTGCCTCTGCAAGGCGAGGGAGAGGAGGCAACCCCTGTTGCTTGTCCCCCCTCTTCGGGCACCGAGACGGCAGCGACGACCCCTCCCTCGGGGTCCCCCGTCCTCTGGTTAGCTCGTGCTGCAGCAGCTGCCGCGATCTCGTCCTGAGCCAATTCCTTGGCCTTGACCAGCGAGATCAACTCGCGATCCCCCCCCCCCACGCAAGAAGAAACAACCCCGCTCACCTCTAACACCTCAAGTAAGTGATCATCCGAAAAAGCATCTAAAACTGCAAAGCGGGGGGAGGATTACCTGAGATCTCCATGTTTTTCTGTGCTTGGAGAAGTTGGGCCCGCTGCAGAGACGGCATGTTGCCCTTGGCCCCCTTGGAGCGAGAGCTTGTGCGCACCGGCACCGCATGCACCGTCTTGGTACGCTTGGCCTTGGAGCTCCGCGCCAGCAAGGAGGCCTCTTGTAGCAGCGGGTCGACGGAGACGGGGGCAGCGGGAGCCGCCAGCGCCATGACGGACTGGCGAGGGGTGGGAGGAGCACCGAGCGCCTCCATCGCCCGCACCGCCTCCGCATTGACCTTCCGCACCGCCGACTTCTTCATCATCTTAACGGAGCCACTGAGGGGGGAAGCGCGGCCACCAGCGATCGGGGACCCTCTCGGAATCAGACACGAGGGGCTGGGGGAGATAGCCGTCAGAGAGCGCCCGCCAGCATCCACCGGGGCCAGGGGGACGCCACCAGGGGAGGAGAGGACACCGACCCCAGGTTGGACCCGTACTGGTTGGGCACCGAGATCGCCATCGATGCAGAGCCCTTCCCCCCAGAAGCATCAGGCGCCGCCAACCCCTCCGCTGGCGCAGCAGCACCAGGCACCGAGATCCCCAGCTTGTCCCATGCCGCCGTGTCAATGGAATCGTCCTCCTCCATACTAGCGTCCAGCTCGTGCTCCTTGTTCTTGCCCTTGGAGTTTTCCTTGTCATGGTCGCCCGGGGCCCCTCCGCGCGAAGTTGGAGGAGGTGGGGCCAGGGCAGGGGCTGCCGGACGCGGGCTGTCGATCTCCGGCTCGAGCTTGACGTTGTACCCCGCGCTGTTGAACCAGCTCTGAATAGAGCCACGCAGCTTGGCCGGCACCCGGCACGCGAAGAGCATGCGCACCGGACCCGCGCGGATCAGGGACACCTCGTCCACCACCAGCGGCCTCCCAATCATCGAAGTGGCCGCCATCGGCCTCTCGACCCGCCTCTGCTTCGGGGGAATGCCCCACAGCTTCACCGAAACTTCTGGCATAGATAGCGCTTTTGGCTCGGCGAGGGCCGCATCCCTGATATCCACTTTGATGTTGTTGATAGAGAGGAAAAGTTTACCGCTGCGCGTCGCCATCCGAAGCATGACCAGATCGGGGAAAGCCACCGAGAAGCAGTCGGCGTCGAAAGGGGTCACCATCCAGTCCCATGCACCCTCGAAGAGGTGGGGCAACTCCAGCTCCAGGATCTCCTTGGACAGGACGCCGGGCGCCGCCGAGACCAGGGCGGCGTTGGCCCCCAGTGAGCACGCGGCCCGCATCCGCCTCCTCCGGATACTGCAGACAGAAGAAGCCCCCGCCCGCGAAAGCATGGCCCATCGACTGGAGCATTAGAGGCTTGCCGCGCGTGGGGCAGTGAGCCGAGGCGTGTCCCTCTTGGCTGCAGAGCACGCACAGTTGCTTGAAGGAGCAGTCGTTCTGGTAGTGCCCCGAGCGGCCGCAGCAGAAGCACTCCGGCCCCTCCGCCTCCTCAACAGGGATGGGCTCCGCCGTCGTGCCCTTGGAGGAAGACGGCTTCACCGCAGCTTTCATCGCCGGCTTGTGTTTCTTCATCTTCGGCTTGGCGTAGGGGTCGCCGACGCGGTCGCCGCCGTGGGGAAGAAGCGACTCCTTGCGCTTGATCTCCAGGCCCCTCTTCTTGAACTCCTCCTTCTTCTTCTTTTTCCGCTCCTGCTCCTTGAGCCACCAAGGAGGAGGTGGTCCCCATCCGCCATCCTCCCCGGCCCGCTCCGCAGCGCACTGCTTCGCCTGAGCTCGCAGCTCCCGTTCCCTCGGCCGCTCCTCCTCCGGATCCAGCTCCCCAGCTTTGTCCGCACGCCGATCCGCCCTCGAACCCATCGCGACAACCTCAGCAAAGGAGGCCACGAGAGGAGGGGGAGGAGCAGGGGAGGAGAAAGAGCGAGCAGATCTGCCGAAGCGCCGCACCTCGGCTTTGGTGGCTGGAAACCCTAACGAGCAATCTGGAGCGCCCCGACGGATCCACAGCCACCTAAATACCGGGCGCACCTCCAGCGGGCCAGGGGAAGCGGGCCTGGGCTGCTCAGAGAGGCCCACGGCCACATTAGCCTCACCCATTATAGTGGAGGCCGCCTGGGCCATGCTCGGCCCCCTGGGCCGGACGGCCCACGTCCAGGCCCAACCCCGCCGGCCCAATCAGCCCGCCGTCGCCAACCCTAGGCCAGCCAGCAGGATCCTCCGCCGCCGCCGCCCGCGGACCAGCCGCCGCCGCAGCCCCTGGCCTAGCCACCCGCTCCGGCGCACAAACCGCGCCCAGCCGCGGGGAAGGTGGCGCCACCCCTGGCACCGCAGCGCAGTCGGCCCCCCCGCCGACCCGCGGCAGCGGCGTGTGACACTCCATCTTCAACTCAAGTTCCTAATACATCCCATTCATAACGACGAAATCACCCAGTATTGATCCGTTCATTGCGCACTTGATGACTAGTTATTCGTCTTAGCAGGGACATGGAAACTGGCGCTGCATGCATGCACTGATCATGCTCCTTGGAGGAGCTAGCCATCTATTTATTGGCAACGTGCTTGCCGTGACATAGCTTGTGAAAGGACAAGATAGAAGGTGAATAAATACAACATTCTTCTTGTCAATTAATTGAACAGATTCACAGACATTTGCTCAATCAAATATCTCTGGCGAACTTAACATATTGTCAGTCAATTAGTATATGGTACTGTCAGGAAATTAAGTAAACTTATTCTAATCATTCACGTCTGCTACAACTTTGCACTCTCAAATCTGCTTCACGTCTTACATATAAGGGCCAAAGTTTTAAATAGCGCGCTAAGCATCTTAGCGCCGGACCTCTTTCAAATGCTATAGCGTGCTATAGCGCGCTAATTAAAATGTTTGTTCATTTGTTTGGACGAAAGTCTCTTAGCGCAAGACCTTTTATAAACGCTATAGCGTGCTATAGCGGAGCTATAGCGGACTATTTGAAACAGTGATAAGGGCCTTGGATTGTCGTTTTGAAAGCAAATACACCGGTAAAATACACCTCCGTAAGAAAGAACCAGACCGGCAACGCTTGGGCCCTTGGTTGATCGTTTTTAAGCTGTAACATTTACACCGATTCGATCCGTTACACCCGGAATTAGCTGGTATTTGATACAGACCTCAGCACGTCGTTTTCTCCACCACCCCGTAATCCTCTCCTGTCTTGATGATGGCTTCGCCGCCGCAACCACAACAGGCAGGCGCCTGCGCCGGTGTCCGTGATGGAGTCCCGGCGAGGCGCCGGCGACGTTGACCGCGACGGCGGCTAGGCGATGATGCCGGGTTGTTCTTTGTATGCCGCGCTATAGGATCCGCACCATGCGTCAGATCTCCTCGTCGCGCCCGATGACCGGGTCGAGCATGCCCACCACCACCACGAGGTCTCCGCCGTTCGTCTTAATGGCCTGGACGTTGGTGTCCCCCGACGCGGCGGTTGTCGCCTCCGCGGAGCTTCTCGATCTCCGCCTTCACCGGCGCGGCGGAGACGCTCCTTGAGCATCTGGTCAACGGCGAGGTGAGCAGCTGGCCGTGGTGCGCTCGAACGATTCGGCCTCGTGTGACACTTCTCAAATGGAGGGGAGGAGGAGGGACCGGTGGTGGTGGACGGTAGCGGCGGTGGCGGCGGCGGCATCCTGATCCATTCACGACTGTGAATGAGGAAGAAGACGTGAATACAGAGACGAGAAGGACATGATTTACAAGGGGAAATAGCATTCGGCTGTATATTACTGGACACCAGTATTATGCGGTTGTAGTTTGTTACGCCTGTAAGATTTTTTCGGGGCTTCCAAGTGGGGCCTAAAGGTCCCTGTTTCCCTGCGCGTACACACGAGCACATCTTAGATGATTTATGCATAACATACACACAGATAATAAAACTATATTGGCAAATGACCCATATTATAAGTGCAACCATATTTGGTTCTAGTTTCTCTTTAAATTAATCGAATAATAATGTTTTAATGATAAAAGGCTAGGATATTCCCCATGCAACATATCTTTGTTAAATCCTTGCCTGTGCATGTGACGCCACATTGCTAGTACCAGCTCGATTTTGCATTCTCAACATAAGGCAACAAAATTACATAGAACTAATTGAAACTATGAGTTAGTGATTGATCTCAATCTTGGTTTGGTAATACCTTTTTTTCGTTCAAATATATTGCATGTCTCTCTCCATTAGTTTGGATTTTTGGAGCAACTGGCTTCAATAATACACATGAATCATCGGAAAGCACTCGGCTACATCATCTGTGAGGTCGGCACCAAGGCCAACAGTCTAGTAGCTATCTTCATCATCCGGTCTAGTTGGGACTCGAGGCGCGGGCAACAATTTTCTTTGAATGTTGGCAAATTCATTTATTAGGGGTGAAAACCCAAGAGTTATAAGGAGATAATCCCTAAAAGGTCAATGCACTAATGAAAAATGTGCTAAAAAGATAAATGAAAGAAGCAAATCATGCCGGACCAAATGAGATGTTTGTCCCTTTTAGGTTCTAGATGCCAATTCCTTCCTTAATTCATCTCAAGAAAAGTGTGCTAGCACAATGCACCGAAGGAGAAGAGGAAAGGAACGTTATCGCTTACTCACCTTGCATCCTCGGAAATTTGAGGAGAGAAAAACAGGGCTATCTTCCAGCACCACGAGATGGACACCACATGTGGACGGGTTTTCAGCTAGCGTACGAACTACTTTGACTGCATCCTATTGTGTGGACGCGTAGCTAGGTCACCTAGGGACCAAACCTGATCCTACTGGACTGCAGACACTGCTATGCTAATCCATCTCTCTTCTGGACTGGGACAATACAGGCATGGCTACTAGGCTGAATGAGCCCTTTTAGCAAACTCTGTTGGGACTGTTTCATCTCAGGCTGAGCTGAGTCAAATCGAGCTGGAGCATGCTGCGAGGTGAGCCTAAAAGATGTCTAAAAGTTCACTCGGTTCGCCCAAGCTTACGTACCAACTAATGTAGTGAATTTCGTGAGCTGTTTCATCGATTGCCTAGAAAACAAGCTATGCCGTGGATTTTTTTTATTTACTTTTCGTGAAAGAGGCCATGAAATTTTAGCTTCCGTGCTTTGGTCTGTTAGTTCAAATGTCGGGTAAGCGGCTGCATTATGATTCAAATGTAGTGGTCATGGATTATTAGCTCTAATTTTCTGTAAAATCAATCGTCCAATATTTTCTTTTTCGTGTACACTATCATTCTACTTTAGGTTAAGCCGTCTAATACTATATGAAGAGGAATCCTGAAATTACCAAATGAAGCTCGATTTCTCCAAGAATCCAAGGATCATAGTAACTGAACACATGATTGATTTGGTGGGGGTGGGGGGAAGGGGATGAGATATTATTAACAAATTCTTAGAGGAAAGCAATTTCTTCGAGGAAACAAAGTGTTAGTTGTATAAGTAAATAAGAAACTTAAGCTAAGCACGTGGTCAATGATATGACAAAGTCATCAAAACAAAGTAAATCATGCATAGTAAGTAATCATACAAGTAACCTAAGCAGTCATGAAAGCAAACATACTTAAGTATTATTAGAATGAGGATGAAACAGAACATGCACATCAAAATAAATACGTCTTTGGACCGAGGAGGAGACAGTCTTTACAACACAAGGACGGAAAGTAAAAACGTGAAGAAATGAAGCAAGTAGCTCAGAGAAGACAATAATTTGTTTGACTAGTTGGACAGCCTGAGATTTAACATAGAAGACTAAGTCTTCTCATCCTTCTTCTTCAGCTAAGGCCACTAAGGCTTAGATCAATCATCGTGGCATGTCTTCAAGGAAAACTTTCGAAACCTTCAAATACTCGCTCTTCAGTATTCCACAATGACATTTGCATGCTCTGAAATTGACAATTAACTGCCTGGAGGATACCAGCCTTCAAAGGTA
This sequence comes from Triticum aestivum, assembly GCF_018294505.1. Classification (NCBI taxonomy): domain Eukaryota; kingdom Viridiplantae; phylum Streptophyta; class Magnoliopsida; order Poales; family Poaceae; genus Triticum; species Triticum aestivum. The sequence goes on from NC_057810.1 coordinate 37,449,307, forward strand.
ATAAGTCTTCGGTTCTCTTACAATAGATTCTCCAATAATGCTCAATCACTTTTACTCTAGGTATTTGTGTTTTCTACAAAATGATCCTCGCAAATGCTTCGGAGAATGGGTCTCTCTCAGTGACGCTTGCCATGCAATAACTCAGAGCAGACAACCAACAAATGGAGCTTTGGGTGGCTATTTATAGCTGGGGTCACAACCCGAGGTCTTGATATAAATGTAAATCAGGTGGGACTCACTAGACAATTGGTGCCAGCTCGGCAATAGTTGCAACATATTAACTCTCAAATTCCTCACGGTAGGAGAGCCACACTAATGTTTTCCAAACTATTCGATGACTATAGCATCCCCAAGAACATCGTCTCTGTCGGCGGCGGCGATAGGGGGACGGAGGAGGGGGGTTGAGATAGGGGACAATAGTGGCGGTCTTGAATGTGTTGATACTTGAGTCAACCTGTGCATCCGTATCTGATACTGATCCGCCTGATACTCCCCGGATACATATCCATGGAGTATCCGTGCATAAATGATTTAAAAGAGTATTGATACTCCCCCGATACTTTGCCAATATGTTTTGGATACGGCCCAGCCCATTTAAGAGCCTACTCGGACCAGTAATGGGACAACCAGCAAGCCTGGTACACTGATGCACCCACCCGTTCCCTTCCAGGTTCATTCCTCCCTCCCGAGCTAACACCAGTTGGCCTGCTTACCTAGTGACAGCGGTGGCGGCAGCTAACCGGCAACGAGCTACTCCTCCTCACCAATGTCCCCGTTCACGCAGCAGAATAAGATGTACACTTCTCTTGTCATCTTCTTCTGCCCAGCCAAGTTGATCTCCTTATTTTTCTTTTCTGAAGATCTCATATTCTTATATTCATCGCCACAAGATGGCTGCTCCTGTTGAACCTCGTGTTATACCTATGAATGTAAGGGCACCATTGTGGAGCCATGTCACAATTATAGTGAAATCACCCGGAGGGGGCAACACTAAATGGAAATGTAACTACTGTGGTCATGTTGCTTTGAGTAGCTATGCTAGAGTTTCTGCTCATTTGTTAAGAAGGCAGGAAGACAGGGAATCCATGCATGTATAAAGGTCACAGTTGACATTCTGCATGTGCTTCTATACTTTATTTTTGAATTAAAAATAGTAAAATGTATCCCTGTTGTAGGTGTCAAAACCGGCGGATCTCGGGTAGGGGGTCCCGAACTGTGCGTCTAGGCGGATGGTAACAGGAGACAAGGGACACGATGTTTTACCCAGGTTCGGGCCCTCTTGATGGAGGTAAATCCCTACATCCTGCTTGATTGATATTGATGATGTGGGTATTACAAGAGTAGATCTACCACGAGATCAAGGAGGCTAAACCCTAGAAGCTAGCCTATGGTATGATTGTTGTTTTTCCTATGGATTAAAACCATCCGGTTTATATAGACAACGGAGAGGGCTAGGGTTACACAGAGTCGGTTACAATGGTAGGAGATCGATCTACATATCCGTATCGCCAAGCTTGCCTTCCACGCCAAGGAAAGTCCCATCCGGACACGGGGCGAAGTCTTCAATCTTGTATCTTCATAGTCTTGGAGTCTGGCCGATGATGATAGTTCGGCTATCCGGACACCCCCTAGTCCAGGACTCCCTCAGTAGCCCCTGAACCAGGCTTGAATGACGACGAGTCCGGCGCGCATATTGTCTTCGGCATTGCAAGGCGGGTTCCTCCTTCGAATAATTTATAGAAGATTGTGAACACCAGGATACTGTCCAGCTCTGCAAAATAAATTCCACATACCACCGTAGATAGAATAATATTTACACAAGTTCAATCTGCTGACGTATTTTGTGGCATGACGTCACACCACCACCAAGCCTTTACTCGAATTGTTTTTATTATACCACCTTAGCGCGTTTAGCGAAGCGGTTTCCTTGGCACGTCTTGTCGAAGCAGAGATCATGTTCCCCTTATTCCGAGATTCCTATCAATACGGACGAGGGTAACCCAACCGCGCCATTCATTGCGGCGCTTGGGAGATAAGCGAGTTTTATCAGGCCGGTGGGGACGCATGGTTTCGTCCGCCCATATAAGGGGATAAAGATCCACCCTTTTACCCACGCCTTCTTCCTCTTTTGCTTATCCATCTCCGCGAACTCGAGCTCCAGCGCCCCAGTCCGCACATCTCACCTCAACCGTCTCCAACTATGTCCGGAGTGGGAGGCAAGTGGATGGCCTCCTTCGTTACGGAGGGGCACATCCAGAAGCTGCGCAGCACCGGATATCTGTCCAGCGACATCGCGCACCGGCTCCCTGACGAGGGAGAGCTCATCCCCACCCCCAGGCCCCATGAGAGGGTAGTATTCCTTTCCCATTTCCTCCGGGGACTGGGCTTCCCACTCCATCCCTTTGTACGGGGGCTCATGTTCTACTACGGCCTGAATTTCCATGATCTGGCCCCGAATTTTATCCTCAACATCTCGGCGTTTATCGTCGTGTGTGAGGCCTTCCTCTGCATCCAGCCCCACTTCGGCTTGTGCCTCAAGACCTTCAGTGTCAAGCCGAAGGTTGTGAATGGCAACCAAGCGGAGTGCGGAGGTGCCATGGTGGGCAAGATGCCCAACGTTACTTGGCTCGAGGGCACCTTCGTGGAAACCATTAAGGGGTGGCAATCGGGGTGGTTCTACATCACCGAGTCGCGTGACCCTAAATGGGCAGCGGCCCCTGAATTCAGATCTGGCATCCCCATACGGCTCACCTCCTGGAAAGAGAGTGGCCTGACATGGGGTGATTCGGAGGAGCTGACCGGACTCCAAGCCTGCGTCCAAAAGCTAGTGAACAAGAAGCTCAAGCTTGTCAACGTAGTCCAGGTCATGCTCATCCGCCGGATTCTCCCGTGCCAACAACGGGACTTCAATATGTGGGAGTTCGATTCGGCACAGCACCAGACTTTGAGCAGGCTCTGTGACACTACGTACGAAGAGGCCTGGAGGGTGCTGTTTAAGGGCGCCAAGGCTCCCGCATCCGCTACCGAAGATCGCGGATTCAGCTCGCAGCGTCCGGCTAGCGAGGTAAGCGATTTTACCCTTTACGGGACACTTGTTTTCCATAGTTTGACTCTATGCGGGATCTAAACTCCCTCTCCTTTGACAGGACTGGCTGAAGAAGGCCGAGCAGACTAACTGTCCGGCCCCTTTGCCAGAAGACCCTACGGACGCCCGCTTAATGGGGCTGCTGGTTCCGGCACCCCACGTGGTGCCGGAGAAGAAGGCCAAGAAGAAGGCCACGGGCACTCGAAAGAGTTCCCGTTTTCAGGTGTCATCAGACTTATCGTCTGGTGGCTCCAAGGCGGACTCCCCCCACGAAGGCGAGGAGGAGAAGAAAGAGGCCTCTCCCCCAGCGGGGGGAGGGAAGAAAAGGAAGGCCTCCCCAACGAGGGAGGCCGAAGGGTCCAAGAAGGGAAGGACTCTTCCCCCGGACTGCTCTGCCAACGCCGGCGATGACGACGAGGATTGGCCTTCAAGGGCCAAGCCCCTGGCGAGATCATAAGTATCCGGACTCCCGAATAACTTCATGATTTTTCTTTTCGCCACAAGGTGTCTTTCTAATGCCGCATACAACCCTGCAGTCCGCCCAAGGATGATCTTCCCGCTTCGTCGAGCTGGTCCTTGGGTGCGTCGGATATGGATTCCCTTCCGACCGTCTCCACCCCTGTGATGCGGATGATGCCGAGGTGGGATCCCAGGAAGGGACCCGCCAGGAGGAGGAGGCCCCGGAGGTGCCGCAGGGCAACCTCCCGGACTTTGCACCAGACTCCGCACCGGAACCTGTAGTGGCTCCGGAGTCCGGTGGGTGGCCCCTTCGTAAGAAGGACAAGACCGTGACGCCGGCGGCCTCCGTCCAACCGGAGGCGCCGGATAGCTTGCTGGAGGCGCTCAACGGCGCTTTCATCGAAGAGGAACACCGCACCGTCATGAGTGTGGTGATTCAGAAGGTTCAGCTCGCCAAGAGCGGGCTGACCGAAGCCTGCAGCAGCCTTTTAACGGGCTTTGAGGTAAGAATTTTGATATATGTAAAATAGTACCGCATAGACAGTAGCCCCCGATGCTCGGTTCGGTGTTCGGAAAGAAAAGCTGGACTGAGGATCTAAAAAGATATACGCAGGAGTCATAAAAAATATGTCAATATGGGATTGCAGGCTGTGCTGCTGACCTCTGCCGCACTGACTGCGGAGGTCAATACTTTGAAGCAAAGCCTCGAGCAGTTCGTGAACGAGCTTGGCCGTGTCAAGAAGCAGCTCGAGGACAAGGAAGGTGAGTAACACCTTATTAAAATTGTACCTTACAGAAAAGGATTTGGTTGCAAGAAGAATGACAAGGATAACGTGGGTATTGCAGGGGCCACGAACGAGGTGGTGACCCTGAAGGAGGCCGTGTACGCGGCCGAACTTAATGCGGCCGCGGAGCGCACCGAGCGAGAGAAGCAGGAGGCGTGGGTGGCGGAGGTACAGCAAGAGTTCCAGGCTCTCGTGGAAAAACATGAGAGTTTGGAGCGCGACTCGAAGACTCGAGAGTCCGAGCTTGCATCGGCTCTTGAGAGTGCCAAAGCCGCTAAGGCCGAAGCCTACAAGGCCCTCCAGGAAATCGAGGCGTTGAAGAAAATAGCGCCGGGTAAGGCATTTTTCATGCAAAGCAAGCATGTGAGTGTGAATTACCTATCACTTACCTAATTCGCAGCTCTCCAGGAGCGTTCGCAGATCTGCCCCACAGCGTGTCCGATGCTGCCGCTTTCTACAGGGACGAGGAGGGGAGCTCGACGGAGAAGGTCTTCTGGTCTCAGTATGCTGAGGCCGGACATCCGGTGCCCCTTAGCGACCAGCTGAAGCAGCTGGTCGAGCTCCACAAGGTGGTCGAATAGGCCATGAAGGGCCTCATAGTTTGGCTGTGGCCGAAGGAGGCCATGCCTGGGAGCTACTTCGGCCTGGTGCGGCGGCTGGTGGATGCGTGTCCATGGGTTCAAGTCATCAAGCACTCCGCCTGTATTGAAGGTGCCCGTCGGGACCTTGCCCGCGCAAAGGTGCAATGGGGCAAGATTGATGCTGAGAAACTTGTGACGGACGCGCCACCGCCGGGCAAGGAGTATCGCACGCCCGAGATGTATTATAAGAGTGTCCTTAAGGGTGCCCGCATTATTGCGGGTGAGTGCTCCAAAGATGTAATATTTGAGTAGACTCGCATTTTGTTATCCTGTGCGATGAAAACTTTGTTCATATGCGCTAAGGAACGCTTGTTAATTTAAAATATTACCTTTTGTGCGTCCGTTTATCAAATCTGAGAGATGGCATGTCGTCGGCTTCAGCCCCCATGCCACGAGTGCTGGGGTGTTCGGGATAAATTTGAGCACTCTTGTTCCCATTTTTGGGTCCATCTAGGGAGGCGCTCAACACGACGAACGCGACAACCGGACTTATAATGCTTGAACACTCTCACTTAGCCATCGAATTCTATAATTTTAAATTTCGGCGAAGCCCCTAGTGTTCGGAAGGCCGAATATGGGGCGCTATCCACGCCTGGGCCGGACAAAGCCGATTCCTCGCTCTAAGCGGCATAAGTCTTTAGGGACTCGAAAAAGACCTCTCGAACAGCGACCGACTCTCGCCTCATCATGACGGTCAGTTTTAGCTTTCTCCACTGAGGCGCTCGCCCAGCTCAACTGGGGCGCAATCGCAGTGGTTCTCCCAGTGCTACCTTAGCCGATACAACGGAACGTAAGGTACCAAAGCATGGAAGCCGGGCAAACCGAACTATTGACCTAAGACATGATTCGGAGCCGATGCATATAATGCTATAAGTTCGGGGTGCCGCACTTGTGAAAGTGTTCGGACTTATCACACCATGATGCGGGAAACATAAGCCCCTGGTGTATTTAGCTGTACCAAAGTGTACGGATGCAACATGTCATAAATGAACATATGTATAAGAGAGAAATGCAATTATAAGCAAAAAGGTGCTGCATTGTTTATTCAAGAAATACTGTCGTGAATGAAGAACGATACAAATAGTGCGGTAAGCAAGGGATGGGACTATTAAACATGTCCCCCTCCACGGGTAGTCTGCGGAATGGTGTATAAAACAGATTTAATGCGCGTAATGGAGACCACCTGGATATGTGTCGTAGCCTTTCCTTCCCTGGCTGTTGCATCGTGAGTTCGGCAGGTCTACTGCCGTACAGGGCCTCTAATGAACGGAGTACTATGGGTAAAAAAAGAAAAAGAGAAAAAGAAAAAAAAAGAACGACACACTTGAGAGCCCCTGGTGTGGTTAAGCCGCATTCTGGGCCTATCGTGGTCGTGCCCCTCCCCTATGCCCATGGTATCTCCAGAGTGTAATGATTTACGCGAAGGACCAGTCTTGCAATTTTGCAGGGGTTGGGGTTGGGGCCGCATTGCTACGCGTGCTCGGAACGTGCCAGGTGGTCTTGTTGTAGGTTACTCTGGGCGCGTTTAGCCGTGTCCGGTCGCTTAACGGCCGGACTCGAGAATTGCCTTAAAAGGCTGCACTGTACTTCTGCCGCGAGAGCCACTGTATGTTCCTCCGTTCGGAGAGAGTGTTTAGTGTTTCCGTTGACCGTGATGACTCCTCGAGGGCCTGGCATCTTGAGCTTGAGGTATGTGTAGTGCGGCACCGCGTTGAACTTTGCAAACGCGGTACGTCCGAGCAGAGCATGATAGCCGCTGCGGAACGGAACTATGTCGAAGATTAACTCCTCGCTTCCGAAGTTATCCGGGGATCCGAAGACCACTTACAGTGTAACTGAGCCTGTACAATTGGCCTCTACATCTGGTATGACGCCTTTAAAGGTCGTCTTTATGGGTTTAATCCTTGAGGGGTCTATGCCCATTTTGCGCACTGTATCCTGATAAAGCAGGTTCAGGCTGCTGCCGCCATCCATCAGGACTCTGGTGAGGTGAAATCCATCGACGATTGGGTCTAAAAACAATGCGGCGAATCCGCCGTGGCGGATGCTGGTGGGGTGGTCCCTTCGATCAAAAGTGATCGGGCAGGAGGACCATGGGTTGAACTTCGGGGCGACTGGCTCCATCGCGTATACATCCCTAAGTGCACGCTTCCGCTCCCTTTTGGGTATGTGGGTTGCGTATATCATGTTCACTGTCCGCACTTGTGCGGTGAAACCATTCTGTCCTCTATTATTCGGCAGTCGGGTCTCTTCCTCGTCATTGCTATGCAGCACCTTGTTGTTGTTTTCGGCAATTAGCTTGCCTGCCTGCTTGAATACCCAACAGTCCCTGTTGGTGTGGTTAGCTGGCTTTTCGGGGGTGCCGTGTATCTGGCACGAGCGATCGAGTGTTCGGTCCAAATTGGACGGACCCGGAGTAGTTCTTTTGAATGGCTTTTTCCGCTGACCGTGTTTGGAGCCTCTGAATCCGGCATTGACTGCTGTATCCTCATTATTGTCCCCGTTAATGCGGCGTTTGTTCTTGTTGCGACGCGACCTGCCATTGCGGTCTTTGATATCCGGACTGCCAGAATTTTTGCTGAGGTTGTTGGTGCGGGCTAGCCAGCTGTCCTCTCCCGCGCAGAAGCGGGTCATGAGTGGTGTGAGGGCTGCCATGGATTTCGGCTTTTCCTGTCCCAGGTGCCTGGCAAGCCACTCGTCGCGGATGTTATGTTTGAAGGCCGCGAGGGCCTCCGCATCCGGACAGTCGATGATTTGATTTTTCTTAGTTAAGAATCATGTCCAGAATTCTCTGGCCGATTCGTCTGGCTGCTGAATTATATGGCTTAAGTCGTCGGCGTCTGGTGGTCGCACATACGTGCCCTGGAAGTTATCAAGGAATGCGGCTTCCAGGTCCTCCCAACACCCAATTTATTCTGCTGGCAGGCTGTTAAGCCAATGCCGAGCTGGTCCTTTAAGCTTGAGTGGGAGGTATTTGATGGCGTGAAGATCATCACCGCGGGCCATGTGGATATGAAGGAGATAGTCTTCGATCCAAACCGCGGGGTCTGTTGTGCCATCATAAGATTCAATATTCACGGGTTTAAACCCTTCGGGGATTTGATGATCCATTACTTCATCTGTGAAGCATAATGGGTGTGCGGCGCCTCTGTATTGGGCTATATCACGATGAAGCTCAAAAGAGCTTTGTCTACTATGTTCGGCCTGGCCAGACTTGCTGTGTCCGGCGCGACGATTGTCGTCACGTATCATGCGGCGCCCACGCGATCCGTAGATCGATCTTAATTGTCTTGCCTTATCCTCCAATATATCTCGCAAGTCCAGAGCGTTCCCCTGTGGCCTTGTGCTTTTCGAGCGATGCCGGGGTACGGTTCTAGTGGAGGGCCTAGAGGCCTCTCTGTCACGGCCATGGGGAGCAGCTTGCGTTTGGGGTAGCTTTTGGAGGGGCATTCGAGCTCATGCTCTTCGGCCGCGAGGACTTCAGTCCATCTGTCGGCTAGCAGATCTTGATCAGCTCTAAGCTGCTGCTGCTTTTTCTTGAGGCTGTTTGCCGTGGCCATAAGCCTGCGTTTAAAATACTCTTGTTCGACGGAATCCTCAGGCACGACAATTTGTCATCATCGAGGCTTGCCTCGTCTCCGGAGGGAGGCATGTAATCCTCTACCTCTTCGTCTGCCGCCCTCTCATGAGGGCTGGCATCTCCGTCCTCCTGTGCTGAATCTTGTTGGAGGGGGTTGTCTTTGGTACTGTCTGGGGTGTTATTATCTCCGGTGCCGGAATCTCCATTCTTGCTGTGGCGAGATTTAGAGCGGCGCCGCTGACGCCGGCGCTTGGGCTGTTTCTTGAAGGGGTCATCCTCCGCTATTCCTTCGTCATTCTCATCCTTTGGGATGTCCATTATGTATATGTCATATGATGAGGTGGCTTTCCAGTGCCCAGTAGGTGCTGGTTCTTGGTCGTCTCCGGCATCGTCGTCCATACCGTCGATGTTTTCGGAGTCGAAGTCTAGTATGTCGGTTAGATCGTCGACAGTGGCTACTAAGTGGGTGGTGGGTGGGCTTTGAATTTCTTCGTCGTCCGCATCCCAACCATCCTGACCGCAGTCTGGCCAGGGCTCTCCTGATAACGAGATATATTTTAGCGAACTCAAGATGTCGCCGAAAGGTGCGTGTTGAAAGATGTCCGCAGCGGTGAACTCCATGATCGGCGCCCAATCGGATTCGATTGGAGGGGCCGCAGGAGGTTCGGAGTCCGGCGAGGAGTCCAGCGCCTTGGAGTCATGAGCTTCACAAGGGATAAGGTCAGTATTCGGCTCCATCGCCGTAGAGGTTGCAGCCCCCGAGGCGGTGTCTAGCCACCCGTCCTCGATCTGCGCAGCCGGCTCCAAATTGAGGGTCGGAGCGGACTCGTGTGCGGCCTCCAGGGCACAGTCCGGCTACAGAGCTAAATCATGCCCATCGTGACAGTGTGGCGTGCTCGGCTGTGGCTCGAATCCATCGAAGATCAAGTCTCCGCGGATGTCAGCCGTGAAGTTCAAACTTCCAAATCTGACCTGACGGCCAGGGACGTAGCTTTCGATCTGCTCCAGATGGCCAAGCGAATTGGCCCGCAGTGCAAAGCCGCCGAATACGAAGTTCTGTCCGGGGAGAGAAGTCTCACACTGGACTGCGTCGTTGTTGGTGATCGAAGAAGCCATCGAGCCTATCGATGACGACACAAAGGACTCTCAATGAAAGCACCAATGTCGGTGTCAAAACCGGCGGATCTGGGTAGGGAGTCCCGAACTGTGCGTCTAGGCGGATGGTAACAGGAGACAAAGGACACGATGTTTTACCCAGGTTCGGGCCCTCTTTATGGAGGTAAAACCCTACGTCCTGCTTGATTGATATTGATGATGTGGGTATTACAAGAGTAGATCTACCACGAGATCAAGGAGGCTAAACCCTAGAAGCTAGCCTATGGTATGATTGTTGTTCGTCCTATGGACTAAAACCATCCGGTTTATATAGACACCGGAGAGGGCTAGGGTTACACAGAGTCGGTTACAATGGTAGGAGATCTACATATCCGTATCGCCAAGTTTGCCTTCCACGCAAAGGAAAGTCCCATCCGGACATGGGACGAAGTCTTCAATCTTGTATCTTCATAGTCTTGAAGTCCGGCCGATGATGATAGTTCGGCTATCCGGACACCCCCTAGTCCAGAACTCCCTCACCTGTATTGGAACTTTTCCATAATGGCGGATTTACGTATCTGTATCGGCCCGATATCCATACTCGTATCCGATCATTGCTTCGTAGGTGGTGGGGCTCCGTCGCCTCAGGAGGTGATGGCAGCACAACGGGATCACCGAGAGAAAAATCAAGAACCTACCTTTCGATCGATCAAGGTCAGGTCACCGGTACCTGATTCTGGCGTCCTATGTTTGATTTAGTTAGGCGATTACTTAATGTCGCATAATTGAACTATTTTATTATACAAATTACATTTTGCCCACCACTGGTCGTAAAGGGATCCCATCCGGATCCGCTACTCTCGCAAACATCCTCTTCTGCTTCTCCTTTCGACAATGAAGCCAGAATCCATCCATCAAACGATGTCATCTCTCTCTCTCTCTCTCTCTCTCTCTCTCTCTCTCTCTCTCTCTCTCTCTCTCTCTCTCTCTCTCTCTCTCTCTCTCTCTCTCTCTCTCTCTCTCTCTCTCTCTCTCTGTGTGTGTGCCTTGCACTCTGCAGGTAGCCGCATTATCGTTTTGCCGTCATAGTGCTACCACCTCCGTAGAGCCGCCGATGTACTTCACTTGCAGTGCCGCCACCGTCCTAACGCAGCCCTGTCGTCACCAGTAGCAGTGGTCTATCCGTGAAGCAGGAGAAACCGTTACCAGAATGAAGCAAACAAAACCAGAAATACACCCATTTCAATGGCTACATGGTGTAACCTAATTATTTTATGCTTTGTGTTAACGCCGACGCTACCAAACACATCCTACATGATACTGCATATGACCACCTTCTACCCAAATTTTCCATTGATGCAGTGCTGCAAGTGCTCGAGCATTACAATATATTTATTGGCTCCTATTCTCACCTTCTCGGCTAGTACACTTTTCTTCACATCATATTTCATATGGATGCAATGGTGATAGTTGTTCGGGTATAGCACTATAGCAGGGTTGCATGAACTGCAAAAGTGCACAAGCTGTGCGAAGAGTAGATTACTCATGGCTAACACTTCCTTGATATAGAAAGAAGGTTTACTAGCAAAGAATGCTCTTAGTAGAAGTCAAACTAACAGTCGGTCACTATTTTTTTTTTTTGACAAAAGGCTATCAGCGCATCATTTCATTGAACTGTGAAGATGTTTAGTACAGGCAGCCTACAGGTAAACGAAAGAATCACAACACACACCCCAGATATATGCTCCTCTAATCACCCTTAGTCTGGCTCACGAGGTCTTTGGATGCGCTATAGAACTTGGGTCGCGGAGGATGCGACACCGTGGAAAATAGTGATGTTCTATTATTTGGCCATTTGCATCTGTTCCACGGTTCCACCAAACTAGTTGCACACGTGAACTCCAAGACCTTTGATGGGTCATGGGGACTAGGATTCCCCCCTTCCAACCAGTCGAGTAGTGAACCTGTGTCCTCTGGTGGGACAAGGACGAGTTGCAACATGGGGCGCTGCAACAGCCTTAGCCGATGTTCACCGGGGAAAGGGCATGCAGCCCAGAGGTGCACCATAGCCGTACGCCAGTAGGTTCAAGTCTGACCCTTGTGGAACTCCTATTCCAGATGCCTCATATTCCCACTGCCGGACGTATCAATCCTCAAACTCTACATAGCCTTACTTACAGGATTTAAGTTATAGTTTCTCCTTTGTTATATTATATATAAGGCAGTGGGATGTTTTGATATTCGAAAGGCTGGTTAGGTCTGCCTGCTCCTAAAATCCGTGCCAACAAATGATTTGGACAGCATGTGGGGGCCACACATTTGCCAGCAAAAATGCTGAAGTTATGGACATGTATGTACGCATTTGAACTTAGAAACGTACACGTCCTCTCCCATTACCCCACCCATTTGCCCCTACCCATGAATTCCAAACAGAAGATGCCACATGCCTGTCTATAAGTTAGTCCGTAAGTGTACCATTACTAGTTTGAAGGTGAATGGCCCATGTATATCTACTCTTAAACAACGTGTCATGTGTGAGCAAATTGCGATTCCTATGGTGACTACTAATAATGCAATTGTATGGCTTAAAAAGAGGGGAAATACACATTGGTTCCTAGTTGTACATACACCCTATATGGAGATTATTTTTAATAATTTAATAAAAAGTCAATATGGTTCCTAGTTGTACATACACCCAAAATGTTGACTTTTTTGAAAAGCTCTTAAAGGGGGATTTTCTTTTTTCTTTTGAAAATTTTCTCACAAGTACAACGAAAGGTCAGGTTTATTTCAAAAATATTTTCATAATTTTTGGCATTTTGTTGAATTAGTAATATTTTCTCCATATAGGGTGTAGATACACCCGAGAACAAAACGTATGTTTCATTGAGAATAGTTTCAAGACCATGGTTCACCCGAATCTATTATTGGCACGTTCCATCTAGAATAGCTCGTTTGTGGATCCGGGGCCCGTCAGCATACTAGTCCCTTTGATCGTTGTGATGTTTTATTTAATTCTTTTCTCATCCATGGTTGACTAGGCCTGCGCAGGCTACATATTTTATTTTTATTTTGAATATGGTGGGCTGGCTTACATCCCCATTATACTGTAGCACAGAAGCCTGCGATTCAAAGAAATGATATTCTATTCGATTTCCCTCATCGTATATCGGTGTTGTGTCGTATGCGAGGCATGACTGTCTATATCATAAATTTCTAGGTTCATATCATGAAACATGCTACATGCATTTGTTCCACATCCAAGATTAAGAAAATGTCACATTGGTTTTCTTTGTTCCTTTTCTTTTTTTGTGAGGTAAAAAGGTATTTTATTTAAGTCTCAATCGAGTCAATATTACAGAGACGGGAAACATTTCCCGGTCCAAATGCATCCACACTGCGGTACGATTCTCCCTTCTACCGAAGTCTGTAATGGCCAACAGCATGTTGTTCACGAGATACATGATTGATCTAAAATTCTCAGTTCTCCTGCATCAGATGCTTCATATCTGCCACCAGCATTGCATGACTTGATCAATTGGTGTCCCGTCCGGTAATCATGCAACACTAGTAGAAAACAGGGCATTTGTCCCGGTTCATAAGGGCCTTTAGTCCCGGTTCTTGAATCGGGACTAAAGGGTCGTTACTAATGCCTCCCCCCTTTAGTCCCGGTTCTAACACGAACCGGGACAGATGGTCCTCCACGTGGCCGGTGCGCTGAGCCCAGGCAGGGAGGCATTTGGTCCCGGTTGGTGGCACCAACCGGGACCAGAAGGCGATGCTTTTCTTTTTTTTTTAAAGAAAAAGTGGCTGCTTTAGGAGTTTTGGGGGTTATTTTTAGGTTGTTATTAGCTAGCTAATAGAGAGAAGTGTCCTCTCTTATATCTTCGTTCTTGGTTTACCAACGCTGCTGCTATGTTCATTTCACCCGCTAATATAATAACCCATGCATGCTCGCATCATACATCATCATATATAATAACAAGTCCTACTAATCATGCATCATCATACAACTTTTACTCGTTATTAATAATAAGTCATACGATCATCATCCTCATAGTCATCGAATCCAACCCTACATAATTGTTCTTAGCACATGATCATCAGTATCAGGTAGGACCTAAACACCCTTTAGGTAAAATAGCATAAAATAATATAGACCCCGACTCTCCATTATGAAGAATGAAGATTATCCTGTCTCCAATTCTTGCGCTTCGCTGCCTTTTGCTTCCAAGAAGCTCCTTACGACTGTCCATACATTTTTTCCATTCTTTGATTGTCATGTCCCCACTTTTATTAGAAACCCGGTATGGACAGTTCAGATTCATAGGAAGACCTGGTTGTATGTTCACAACATGAAAGCTACCGTGCGTATACATCAGATGAGGCACACAATCATTCGGGATTATCTGTTGAAAAACATAGTAATAACTTCGTAGTTAGCAATGATGTACTAGTTTTAGAAGTGTGCAAAAAGATGCACGGATGTCGTAATAGTAAAAAATCTTACCGGGGTATCTCCATGGTAGTTACCGTAGTTCAACACGTGCACTAGTGGCACGTATTGACCATAATGTTGAGGAGTTTGATTATAGACATTGTAATTCTTAAGATCAGTACAAAATGCGATCAGATGATTTTTCTCCCTATAAGTTAATTCGGAGCCATCGGTGTAGTGGGTTTTGTCTACCATCTTCCGCATATTCTTTGAAGAATGAAAATAAGCTGTCAATGGAAATAAGATGTCAACTATTTTGAAATAAACAATATAAATTACTTAATAATTAAATATGTTAAGCTGGCATGGGGGAAGAATTGGAGGTGTATGCACAAGGACCCAAATCGAAGGTCTGTCTTGCTCGTTTGTAGGATCACCAAGATCCATGGTGACAAGCATACCCTCATCAAAACCATACATCTTGCAAAGTGATTCCCAATTTTTGCAACCAAAATGGGTTACACTCTCAGCATTCTACAGCTTTACTTGAAAATCCACACCATGATGGGTCCTTAGGAGAATTTTTTTGGTTTCCATACTTTCATGCATGGTCTTCAAAACCCATCCTCTCCAAGACATAGCGTCTTGCATAGCATGGGATAAGCTAGTCGAATTGGAAAAGATAAAAAATACACGTTAAAATAGTTGAAGTCGTGCTTAATTACAAAAAAAACTATTATCGTCGTTGCGTACCATATGAATATCGAAGGTCTCCTCGAGTTTAATGCTGAAGCACCGATCTTCGTCCAGCTCAATGAACCTGTCGCACATACCTCGGTCGTCGTGGCACCAGTCGCACTCCCCCGGACGGTTTTCGTCGTCCGAGTACGACATTTCCGGCATATGTTCATAATTCAAATATTAAACTAGATCATTACTATTAATCACGGGTTGACTATCGGTGATGGTACGTAGCTCCTCATTTCATTCCCGAATGCATTATTACACCAAATTGTCTAGCACACGGGAATGAAGGAGAACTTTTCCAATATGAGCATTCAATAAGCAAAACCAAATCATAAAATAAGCAAAACCAAATCATAAAATAAAGTAGTATTCAAATTAGCATGCATTCAATTATAAGCAAAAGTACATCATCTCTTGGTGTCCGTACATCGTCGAATATTATCACTAATACAGGATCACTAATACAACTAGAACCGTAGCGCCCGACGGGTATCGTCGCGGGCGGTGGACACCCAAAGATAAGGAACCATCACAGGATCATAGCTCCAGTGAGATCCCTGAAGAATCTGCCAGGTATTGTCGAACCTGTCCTCAAATGCAACCATGTAGCGACGGACGTGCTCGTCCTCCTCGCTGACACGGTGACATACCACCTCCGCAGTGTCCGAAAGCCTCGGCACCGTCACCGGCCCACACGACCGCCACCAAATAACGGGCTGCCTCCTCACCAACCTACGTCCCCCGGAAGGTAGCATCTTCCAATACCAGCCCGGCGGAGCCCAGTCCCGAACATGGCCCTGATCAAGCAGGCCTCCACCGCCGAGTCGACGACGACGAGGATGCGGGATAGGCATCACCGACATCGATGCGGGAACTACTTCTATATATAGTTAAATAAAGTAGTTTTATTAATTAAATCAACTAGTTCAACTACTAAGCACTTACTATAAATAAATAAAGTAGTACTTACTAAAAAAACTACTTCCATATATAGCAAAATAAAGTAGTTTATTAAATCAACAACTAGTTCAAGTATATATGAAGCACTTACTATGAACTATATATGAAGCACTTACTAGTTCACAATTTTCCTATACATACACAATAAGTTGACAAAGAAAATACTATGAACAAAAAAATCATTAAAATTCTATGAACAAAATTACAAAGAAAAAAATCATACAATTCTATGAACAGAAAATTCATAAAAATTTGACATATTCGATCTTTGCATATATATTGACATACAAACATGCATATTCAACAATAATATCACCAAAATAATCTATTAACAGAAAAAAATCTAACACAATTATATGAACAAATTAATTACACAATATGAAAAAAAATCTAATAGAAAAATCTATGAACTACACATCTAAATTACTACACATCTAGCAAAAAAATCTATGAACTACAAAAAAATCTAAAAAAATTAACAAAATTAACTACACATCTAAATTAACTACTACTAACGTCAAATTAAATTAGTTGCTCACGGCAACGGCGACGGCGACGGCGAGGTGCGGCGCGGGGCGGCGCGGGCCGGGGCGGCGCGGAGACGGCGTCGGGGCGGCGCGGAGACGGCGTCGGGCAGGGGCGGCGCGGGCCAGGGCGGCGCGGCACGGGACGGGGCGGCGCGGGGCGAGTGCTTGCTCGGGCAGCCGGCCGGCGTCGTGGATGGATTCGCCGCCGTCGGGGGAGAGCAGGAGAAGAGATTGAAGTGGGGATGGGCGGTTCTGAAATTTTCCTAAGTGCTACTTATATAGCAAAGGCATTGGTCCCGGTTCGTGGCACAAACCTGGACTAATGCACCCCTTTAGTCCCGGTTGGTGCCACCAACCAGGACCAAAGGCCTCTTTTCAGCAGCCCAAAGGGCGGGAAGCAGAGGGCTTTGGTCCCGGTTGGAGGCACCAACCGGGACTAAAGGGGGGGCATCGGTACCGGTTGGTGCCACGAACCGGTACCAATGCACCCCTTTAGTCCCGGTTGGTGCCACCAACCGGGACTAAAGGCCCTGTGCTGCCCACATCGCGGCACGAAAGTTTAGTCCCACCTTGCTAGCTGAGGGAGCTCGAGAGTGGTTTATAAGCCCCAGTCCCGCTGCCCTCTCAAGCTCCTCTCAAATGCAGGCTTACGGGCCTAAACGCACTATATGTGCCTGTGGGCCTATTGGGCCTATTGCGGGTCTGAATCCTGGCCCATTGTTGGGTTTCTAGTCGTATGCAGGCCGTGGTAGCCCTTTAGGTGGCATTTTTTTTATTTTTTTTTGCTTTGAATTATTTATTTTCTTTTGATTTTTGATTTTTTTTCTTTTAGCTCAGATTAATTATAATCTTTCTGTTATTCCATTAGTTTCCAAATTTGAATAATTAGTTTCGACCAACCGGTACCAATGCATTCGTCTAATTACTAATTTATTTTCTTTTATGATAATTCTTTTTGCTATTAAAGTTTGTAACAAAATTCTAATTACTTATTTATTTTCTTTTATGATAATTCTTTTTGTTTTTAATGTTTTGAATAGAATTCTAATTACTTATTTATTTTCTTTTATGATAATTCTTTTTGCTATTAAAGTTTGAAACAAAATTCTAATTACTTATTTATTTTATTTTATGATAATTCTTTTTTGCTTTTAATATTTTGAACAGAATTCTAATTACTTATTTATTTTATTTTATGATAATTCTTTTTGCTATTAAAGTTTGTAACAAAATTCTAATTACTTATTTATTTTCTTTTATGATAATTCTTTTTGCTATTAAAGTTTGTAACAAAATTCTGATTACTTATTTATTTTCTTTTATGATAATTTTTTTTGCTTTTAATGTTTTGAACAGAATTCTAATTACTTATTTATTTTCTTTTATGATAATTCTTTTTGCTATTAAAGTTTGTAACAAAATTCTAATTACTTATTTATTTTCTTTTATGATAATTCTTTTTGCTTTTAATGTTTTGAACAGAATTCTAATTACTTATTTATTTTCTTTTATGATAATTCTTTTTTCTTTTAATGTTTGAAACAGAATTCTAATTACTTATTTATTTTCTTTTATGACAATTCTTTATGATATTAAAGTCTGTAACAAAATTCTATATAATTTTAGTTTCAATAATACTAGAGGTTTAAAAAAGTTTTTTTAGTTGATTCCTTCAGTACCAGTTCTAAGGCTGTTACAAAGGCATTTTATTTGGTACATGTTTTAAGACTGGTGCCCCACGAGCACCTTCTAGTACCGGTTCGTGGCATGAACCAGTAAAAGAGTTTTTTAGTTGATTCTTTCCGTAGCTGTTTTTTAGTCCCACATCGCCAAGCGAGAGGAACTCGCAGCGGTTTATAAGCCCTGAGTGTAGAGACGATGCAGAAGAGGCTCAATGCTAACCTGCACGTTGCTTAGCTTTAAGCCTTGAGGAATAGGGTAGACTGCACGGAGCTATGTGCAGTGCAATTTACACTATTCCGAAAGGCTTGAAGCTAATTAACGAGCATTGCGCCTCTTTTTTATTTGTAATGACTTATTACAACTCTGAAAAAAATAGAAAAAAATAAATATAGCAGAAAAGAAAAAACTACATAAAAAACTACTCATAAATAAATAGAAGAAAAAATAGTTGTGATTAACTTTACTAAAAAAATGAGCATAGATGCGCTTATAGAGAGAATTCAACATAAATTCATAATAAACTAGATGATACCCCACGCATTTTCGCGGGATCTCTTTGTTGGCATGAAAATTAGCATAATAAAACTTAATAGAACCACAAATAAGCACTATAAATCCAAGTGAACAACGTAGCAACAAAGTTAACGATTTCTCCATAGGTAGTAGATTGGGTCTTGTGGATGTATGGCTAGAGTATAGATATCAACATTCTTTTTCTATTGTATGACCAATTCTTGATTGTCAATGGGATTTCTGTGAATTGCATTAAAGTGGTGTATCAAAGTACCAAAGCATGGAACAATCCCTTGATACTAAGATAGACTTATTCTATGTTTTTGCCCTTTGAATTATGGGAGTTGCTTCTCAATTCCCATTGATTAAGAACAACAACCTGTTTGTCTTCATAACTTCTCATGATATAAATTCAAGCAAAAGTGGACATTGTCTAAATCGATTAGCAAAACATGGACCAATGAATGGTGACCTAATAAATAGCAGACCGGGATTAAACATGCTCACAATCATAGCCGCTATGTAGATCAAAATATTCATTAGATTAATGACTGTAAAATTCTGAAGATATTTTACAAAAGTGAACAGGAAATCACATCTATTGGATCGAGCCTACTTCCATTGTTTTCCTTCAGGTACAATTGTTATTTTTTCATGGGAAAGTGCAGTAGTTTTCAGAATAGAGTCTGCTCGGGGATACATTGGTTGGTTGAAAATACATCTAAGAAAACATGCGCTAATTATTGAACTTTCCACAAGTGTGTTTGGAAGATATCAGTTTCTGTTGAAACTCCCATTTTGGATCATAAAGCATAACCTGCAGAGATATATATTTGAGATTAATTTAGAAATACATAATATCATTACTAATTTTAGGTAAATGCACCAAATGTTCGATGGACATGCAACGACAAGTCATGATACAATGGTATACATATTTTAAATAAAAAAGGCAGTGCTCCAGCTATGTGATAGAACTTATCTATATTTGCAAACGTGTAGAACATACCTCATACTTTGATAAAAAATATCTGCAGCTTCGCTTGTGTACAAAGAACTATATGTGCCATTATCATTCATATGATCTAGCAATTAGGAAATCAAAAAATTTCCCAAGCCACATACAATCAACAGCCATTACATAGAGAACACGTGTAGAACAAAAATGGTAGTAATTTAATTTTTGATGGATCTGTAAAAGTGACTTGCCTGAAACAACATGCATAGAAGTACAGGTCCACGAAAGTGTCCTTATCATGTCTGGATTGGTAACAATGGCTAGCCTGCAAACAACATAAAGAAGAGTACAATTCCATGGAAGTACAGCTATCAAGATGAGCGATGGTACTGGCTCATGTATCATCATAAAAAAATATAAATAGTATCATTCACCGTGCAGGTTGGGGAAGATGAACGTGCCTCCTGCAGTTTTGAATTCTTGCAAAAGCAAAAATCTATTCGAAATTGCAGTCAATTAGGTATGGACAGGAAAATCCAACCGCTTTCTGGTACATCCAATCAACTTTGAAGCAATCAATCGGAATCTGGTACTTGAGACACCGATCCCTTTTTTGTTGACATGCACATGGAAATAGGAAACTGCATAAATTTCGTGATTTGAGGATGGGATAATCATGATCAACATAGATCTTTGTGGTCAATCTCCCCATGCATCGAGCTTCTTGTGGCCGAGCTCGACTTCGAGGGGTCGTGGGTGGATATTCTTCTCGTGACCTGCAGTGCTCTCCCCATCACCTCCCGGGTCTGGAGGAGGCGCATCGCTGTATGTTAGCGCTGTATCTGGGGATTCCTGTCAAGAGGGGAAGTAGAGGGGGTGGAGAGCATCGGGGAAGAAGCTGAGAGATGTATGGGTGGGAAGGGAGTAGACGTACTGGAGGAGAAGCATTGGTCGGGACTGGGGAGAGGCGAGGATATACATATGCTTTTTTTTAAAGCAAGGATATACGTATGCTGGTTCACGAAAGTGTCCTTATCATGTCTGGATTGGTAACAATGGCTAGCCTGCAAACAACATAAAGAAGAGTACAATTCCATGGAAGTACATCTATCAAGATGAGCGATGGTACTGGCTCATGTATCATCATAAAAAAATATAAATAGTATTATTCACCGTGCAGGTTGGGGAAGATGAACGTGCCTCCTGCAGTTTTGAATTCTTGCAAAAGCAAAAATCTATTCGAAATTGCAGTCAATTAGGTATGGACAGGAAAATCCAACCGCTTTCTGGTACATCCAATCAACTTTGAAGCAATCAATCGGAATCTGGTACTTGAGACACCGATCCCTTTTTTGTTGACATGCACATGGAAATAGGAAACTGCATAAATTTTGTGATTTGAGGATGGGATAATCATGATCAACATAGATCTTTGTGGTCAATCTCCCCATGCATCGAGCTTCTTGTGGCCGAGCTCGACTTCGAGGGGTCGTGGGTGGATATTCTTCTCGTGACCTGCAGTGCTCTCCCCATCACCTCCCGGGTCTGGAGGAGGCGCATCGCTGTATGTTAGCGCTGTATCTGGGGATTCCTGTCAAGAGGGGAAGTAGAGGGGGTGGAGAGCATCGGGGAAGAAGCTGAGAGATGTATGGGTGGGAAGGGAGTAGACGTACTGGAGGAGAAGCATTGGTCGGGACTGGGGAGAGGCGAGGATATACATATGCTTTTTTTAAAAGCAAGGATATACGTATGCTGGTTCACGAAAGTGTCCTTATCATGTCTGGATTGGTAACAATGGCTAGCCTGCAAACAACATAAAGAAGAGTACAATTCCATGGAAGTACAGCTATCAAGATGAGCGATGGTACTGGCTCATGTATCATCATAAAAAAATATAAATAGTATTATTCACCGTGCAGGTTGGGGAAGATGAACGTGCCTCCTGCAGTTTTGAATTCTTGCAAAAGCAAAAATCTATTCGAAATTGCAGTCAATTAGGTATGGACAGGAAAATCCAACCGCTTTCTGGTACATCCAATCAACTTTGAAGCAATCAATCGGAATCTGGTACTTGAGACACCGATCCCTTTTTTGTTGACATGCACATGGAAATAGGAAACTGCATAAATTTTGTGATTTGAGGATGGGATAATCATGATCAACATAGATCTTTGTGGTCCATCTCCCCATGCATCGAGCTTCTTGTGGCCGAGCTCGACTTCGAGGGGTCGTGGGTGGATATTCTTCTCGTGACCTGCAGTGCTCTCCCCATCACCTCCCGGGTCTGGAGGAGGCGCATCGCTGTATGTTAGCGCTGTATCTGGGGATTCCTGTCAAGAGGGGAAGTAGAGGGGGTGGAGAGCATCGTGGAAGAAGCTGAGAGATGTATGGGTGGGAAGGGAGTAGACGTACTGGAGGAGAAGCATTGGTCGGGACTGGGGAGAGGCGAGGATATACATATGCTTTTTTTTAAAGCAAGGATATACGTATGCTGGTTCACGAAAGTGTCCTTATCATGTCTGGATTGGTAACAATGGCTAGCCTGCAAACAACATAAAGAAGAGTACAATTCCATGGAAGTACAGCTATCAAGATGAGCGATGGTACTGGCTCATGTATCATCATAAAAAAATATAAATAGTATTATTCACCGTGCAGGTTGGGGAAGATGAACGTGCCTCCTGCAGTTTTGAATTCTTGCAAAAGCAAAAATCTATTCGAAATTGCAGTCAATTAGGTATGGACAGGAAAATCCAACCGCTTTCTGGTACATCCAATCAACTTTGAAGCAATCAATCGGAATCTGGTACTTGAGACACCGATCCCTTTTTTGTTGACATGCACATGGAAATAGGAAACTGCATAAATTTCGTGATTTGAGGATGGGATAATCATGATCAACATAGATCTTTGTGGTCAATCTCCCCATGCGTCGAGCTTCTTGTGGCCGAGCTCGACTTCGAGGGGTCGTGGGTGGATATTCTTCTCGTGACCTGCAGTGCTCTCCCCATCACCTCCCGGGTCTGGAGGAGGCGCATCGCTGTATGTTAGCGCTGTATCTGGGGATTCCTGTCAAGAGGGGAAGTAGAGGGGGTGGAGAGCATCGGGGAAGAAGCTGAGAGATGTATGGGTGGGAAGGGAGTAGACGTACTGGAGGAGAAGCATTGGTCGGGACTGGGGAGAGGCGAGGATATACATATGCTTTTTTTTAAAGCAAGGATATACGTATGCTGGTTCACGAAAGTGTCCTTATCATGTCTGGATTGGTAACAATGGCTAGCCTGCAAACAACATAAAGAAGAGTACAATTCCATGGAAGTACAGCTATCAAGATGAGCGATGTTACTGGCTCATGTATCATCATAAAAAAATATAAATAGTATTATTCACCGTGCAGGTTGGGGAAGATGAACGTGCCTCCTGCAGTTTTGAATTCTTGCAAAAGCAAAAATCTATTCGAAATTGCAGTCAATTAGGTATGGACAGGAAAATCCAACCGCTTTCTGGTACATCCAATCAACTTTGAAGCAATCAATCGGAATCTGGTACTTGAGACACCGATCCCTTTTTTGTTGACATGCACATGGAAATAGGAAACTGCATAAATTTCGTGATTTGAGGATGGGATAATCATGATCAACATAGATCTTTGTGGTCAATCTCCCCATGCATCGAGCTTCTTGTGGCCGAGCTCGACTTCGAGGGGTCGTGGGTGGATATTCTTCTCGTGACCTGCAGTGCTCTCCCCATCACCTCCCGGGTCTGGAGGAGGCGCGTCGCTGTATGTTAGCGCTGTATCTGGGGATTCCTGTCAAGAGGGGAAGTAGAGGGGGTGGAGAGCATCGGGGAAGAAGCTGAGAGATGTATGGGTGGGAAGGGAGTAGACGTACTGGAGGAGAAGCATTGGTCGGGACTGGGGAGAGGCGAGGATATACATATGCTTTTTTTTAAAGCAAGGATATACGTATGCTGGTTCACGAAAGTGTCCTTATCATGTCTGGATTGGTAACAATGGCTAGCCTGCAAACAACATAAAGAAGAGTACAATTCCATGGAAGTACAGCTATCAAGATGAGCGATGGTACTGGCTCATGTATCATCATAAAAAAATATAAATAGTATTATTCACCGTGCAGGTTGGGGAAGATGAACGTGCCTCCTGCAGTTTTGAATTCTTGCAAAAGCAAAAATCTATTCGAAATTGCAGTCAATTAGGTATGGACAGGAAAATCCAACCGCTTTCTGGTACATCCAATCAACTTTGAAGCAATCAATCGGAATCTGGTACTTGAGACACCGATCCCTTTTTTGTTGACATGCACATGGAAATAGGAAACTGCATAAATTTCGTGATTTGAGGATGGGATAATCATGATCAACATAGATCTTTGTGGTCAATCTCCCCATGCATCGAGCTTCTTGTGGCCGAGCTCGACTTCGAGGGGTCGTGGGTGGATATTCTTCTCGTGACCTGCAGTGCTCTCCCCATCACCTCCCGGGTCTGGAGGAGGCGCATCGCTGTATGTTAGCGCTGTATCTGGGGATTCCTGTCAAGAGGGGAAGTAGAGGGGGTGGAGAGCATCGGGGAAGAAGCTGAGAGATGTATGGGTGGGAAGGGAGTAGACGTACTGGAGGAGAAGCATTGGTCGGGACTGGGGAGAGGCGAGGATATACATATGCTTTTTTTTAAAGCAAGGATATACGTATGCTGGTTACACATGCCAGAAGAAAAACCGATGCATTATTAGGAGGTGGAAACGGAAACGGAAAGCATGACATGAGAAGAGACGGTTGTGCTTCTTCTTCCTGGAATAGTAGGACTCGTGGTTTTCACGTCTGTTGGTGAGCCGAGACTATTGGGCTTCGGTTGGTACTCCCAAGTAAACCCGGGCATGGGCAGCCCGGCCCGACGACCCAGCCCGAGCCGGGCCCGAAAAACCCGGGCCGGGATCGGGCTTTGTTTTGCAGCCCAAAAGGTAGTTTTGGCCGGGCTCGGGCTTTTCTTTTTCTCTTTTTCGGGCCGGGCTTTCGGGCTTTGGGCCGGGCTTGCACGTACACGTACTAAAATACACCGTTCGGGTCGGGCTTTCGGGCTTCGGGCTTGAGTTCGGGCCGGGCTCGGGCTTGAAATCAGGGAGTATTTTGGGCTTCGGGCTGGGCTCGGGCTTGAGAAATGAAAGTCGGGCTTTTACAAGGCCGGCCCGAAACCCGGCCCGGCCCGACGTTTGCCCAGGTTTACTCCCAAGTCTGCATAAATAAAATGCAACTGATCGATGATGTGGCATAACGCTGACGTGGATAGTGTGCATGGTGAGAGAATAGGTAGAAGTGGGGAGCATCTTCTTAAGAATGTTAGATTTCTACTAACTTCAGAGAAATTCAATATGAATTTAGGTCAAATTCCCTGTATAAGGACATCTATTTTCACTTTGAAAGGAGCTCAACAAGGCAGAGAGGGAGGGGCTTATAAACCGGTGTGAGCGCCCTTCGGTTGGTGAGGTGGGACTAAACTCTGACCGCAACGAGGACCAACCCTTCAGTCTCCGTTGGTGGCACGAACCGGGACTAATGGGCTGCCTTTGGTCCCGGTTCAAGCCACCAACCGGGACCAATGATGGTGGACCAGGAGCGAGGCCCATTGGTTCCGGTTCGTCCCACCAACCGGGACCAAAAGGTCCAGACGAACCGGGACCAATGGCCCACGTGGCCCGACCGGCCCTCGGGGCTCACGAACCGGGTCCAATGCCACCATTGGTCCCTATTCTGGACTGAACTGGGACTAATGGGCTGACCCGGCCTGGACCATTGCCCCCTTTTCTACTAGTGCAAGTTGCTGCAGAGCAATCAAACTCAAGGATGATGGGCAGATTTGTCCACTGTGTAGCCAAGTGCAGCCCTTCCTTGCAGGCCATGTGGGATGGGCCAACAGAGGACTCGACGACGATTGTGTTGCCAGTCGACATGGGGTAGAAGGCGCCGTTGTCGACCTCGGTTGTCGTAGTAGATGAAATGGTTGGGGAAGATGACGGCCACGCTGGCGATGAGCCGCTGCTGGACGAAGATGAAGATATCGAGGTCAGCTACGACCACTACGGGGGTAGCGGCGGCGACTATGGGGGTAGCGGCGGCGAGGGGGATGAATAGCGGTGGCGGCTTCGGCGGCGTCACTCCTTTGGGTCATAGCGTCGCTGCGTGCGGTCCACTCCGCCGTCCCAACACGTTGATTGCCACACGGTATGCGCCGCACAGCCTTCCTAGGCGTGCGAACGCCACCGTCCGCCCCCGGTCTTCGTCACGCGGTCGGCTTCCTCGACTACTTCGAGCATCGCCTCCCGTCCTTAATCTAGCCACCGCCACCGCAAACCAATCTTAGATCAGAAATCAAATAGAAACCACCGATCAATGGGACCAGCGGGAATGTGAAAGAATCAAATCAAAGGATAGGGCAAAGGACACTCTAGGGCAGCCGGTCAACAACACCGACGGACGAACCCTGGGTGGCGCGGCCCTGGGAGTAAACAAAATAGGTTGCCAATTTAATTCATTTAATTTTGTTTTAACAATCAACAGCATGTGTTTGATAGGGATTAGGATTCGCCCCTTCCCACCAATCGAGTAGCGAACCTGTATCCTGTGGTGGGACGAGGGCGAGTTGCAACATAGGCCGCTGCAACAGCCTTAGCCAACGTTCCCCGGGGAAAGGGAATGCAGTTCAGCGGTGCACCATAGCCGTATGTCAGTAGCTTCAACTCTGACCCTTGTCGAACTCCTATTCCAGATGCCTCATACTCACATAGCCGGATGTATCAATCCTGAAACTCTAGATAGCATTACTTACTACGATTTAAGTTATAGTTTCTCCTTTGGTATATCTTATATCTTATATCTTATATATATCTACAAAACATGACAACACCTGCACATAACTAAGGTCTGAAAAAAACAAGAGAGTCCATATCTCATAAGAAAGAGGACCATCACCACGTTTCCTAAAAAAAGGCCATCACCACGTTCCTCTCCTTTCAGGTATAGGTTCAATGTGATGTGCTACTGCCATGCCTATTTCCACAACCACAACACATGGTAGCTCCTCCTATTTGCTTGCGTTATTTAAAACCATGATCCAAGTCTCATCCAAAGAAAACTGATAGCAGCTGACGCAGTTGATGCTGCAGCTGCACAGAGTCACTGCTGGCTGGGTTCCATGTTCCTTATGAGAAGTTCGACCATGTCGCATGTGCTCTCTCTTCTACTCTATTGGACCATCCCAAAACACGCCCTAAAATGGCTCTTTCTCCTCTATCTCGCCATGCCATATATTAATGCCATCTTCAACTTAAACCTTCCATCGGTACTGCATCCATCAAGAAGAACATGACTCAATCCATCTATCCCCTCCTGTCTGACAATAAATCTTATATTATTCCCTGTTTTGCAATTCAAGATGCACTAGTAGAAAAACACCTAATAGTCCCAGTTCGTAAAGGCCTTTAGTCCCGGTTCATGAACCGGGACTAATGGGTCGTTACTAATACCTCCCCCTTTAGTCCGGGTTCAAATACGAACCGGGACAGATGGTCCTCCACGTGGCCGGTGCGCCAAGCCCAGGCAAGGGGGCCTTTGGTCCAGGTTAACCGGGACCAAAAGGCATCCACGCGTCAGCATTCCAGTGGCTGGGGTTTTTTTTTTTGAAAGGAGGGGGGTGGGGGTTTTGGGGGGTTAATTTAGGTGTTTCATATATTGTGTTAGCTAGCTAATTAATAGGGAGAAGTGTCCTCTCTTATGTCCGTGCTTGGTCGACGCTACGTACTATATACATAAGTGATCGAGAGAACCATTGAGTACAGAAGTTTGTCATGCATACCGAGAGAAGTGATCGATCGACCTCTCCTTCTCTGAGAGATTGATCGAACAACAAGTTTTCATATCATGTATCCGACGCAACTGGCTACATACATGTACAATATGTATAAGATCTCTTAATTACAATTCCCTAGCATTTGAAATCAACTTCCAAATGGTATTCTCCGGCTTTATTGATGACGTGGTCAAGAAAGAATCCCGCCAATTCCTCTTGAATTGCTTTCATGCGATCTGGTTCTAGGAGTTCATTCCGCATCTGCCACGTCTAATTTGAAGAAGGGGGTTAATTAATACATATATATGAATGAAACTCAATAGAGATGATGGTGTAATAAAATGAAATTGTGAATATTATTGCTTACGCACTTCATATTGTCTTTTAAAGTAGCCCCGCTTGTTTTTGAAAGTCGCGTTGTGGATGAATTCGCACACGTAGTATCCACAGAAATCATTCCCTTGTTCCTGCCACAAGCACTTTACGAGAAATAGAGGTCAATCAAACTGATAATGAAGCATTATAAATGGCATTAATGAAAGTATAGCTATAGAATCAACGGAGATGCGCGCAACTAGCTAGCTAGTAGTACTTACTTTCGGGTATATATATCGCAGCTCCTTCGGCAGTCCCGGAGCTTTTGCGATGAACTGTTTCCAAACCCTGCAAGACAAAGAAAATAATTATTATTACTTGAGATATCAGAAAATGAACAAAAAGTTGCCGATATGGTGCGATAATGATCGATTGAACTTACTTGTTGAGCAATTCAGTCATGTCCGCATAGGTTTCGGGATCTTTCCGTCTCGAGTCTAAGACGGTTACTAGTCCCCGCTCAAGCTTAATCTCCAGAAGAACATAGTGGTACCTGCGCACGCATGCATAACTCATCAATTACATTACTATAACCTCGCTCGAGTAATAAGGGAAACCGAATATGCACACGACAGTAACACTCACTTGCCGTTGTAAGGAAAGAGTATGGTATCTTTGTTTTGATTTTTGATCAACGATCGTAGTAAGTTGTCCTCGGCCTCTTTGACGTCCTTTTTAACCAGAAATTCATCTATGATATTTGTGTTAATGAACCCAATATCATAAATTTCTTGTTTTTTGCACTCGACGATTTTCAATCTGCATAATATATTGAGGATAATTAATTATAAATACATGCCATGAAAGAACCGAGCTATATAGAGAGAGACTTAATGACAGAAATAGTACTTAAAGACAGTAGCAGAAGACCATTAGTTTATCGAGGCCCTTTTGATTGAAGAACGCGAAGAACTCATCAAATGGAACAGTCAACAGATCAGTTGCAACGAGGTCGTGCTCCTCTTTAATATTCAGATACAAAGCATTCGTCCCCCCAGACTCTCTGCAGGTTTTCATGTACCAATTATGGAATATTCGCATCATTGTTGTCAGAGATTTTTCATCTTTGACGAGAGGCTTCCCGTACTCGTATCTGTGTTCGTCCACCTCCAAGAAATCAGGAAGTTGATCGTCAGGCAGGTAATCTGCAAGATTGCCATAACCGGCCACCATCCCCGGAGCATTAGACACATTGAGCGGGGGGCACGATTATTGTTCTTGTTCGTCGAGCTGGGCAATTTTTCCCCTCTACTCGTTCTTTTAACCTTTTATCACTGACAGTACTTCCCGACCGCTGGGCTTCGAGATATGTCTGTTCAGTAATGCGCTGATAGTTGGTTCTCGGCGGAGACTTTGGTGGTTTCCTCAGGGCATCGATAGTGCGCTTTGCTTTCACCGGATCTACCTTCTCCTCCGGAGGTGGATGTCTCTTTGCTTTCACCCCTTCAAAGAACTCCTTCACGTGGGTCCGCACAATCGTATCGTTTTCCTCCTCGGTCCTCTCGTACTGTAACTTCTCTAGAGGCTTGAGAGGTGGACCGCATCTGTATTGCCTCCCGCCTCTGGTTGTGCTGCTAGACGCCGGAGCAGACGGAGCGGCTGCAACGTCTTTCTTCTTTCGTGCTTTCTTACGAGGCGGAGGAGAAGGAGTACGACGCACCAGAGCAGCCAGGGCGGCGGCGGGTCTCTTCCGCCCTTGCTGGCGAGGCTGAGAAGGAGGAGGCTGCTGGCTGCTCGGGAGCGCCGGCGCAGGCAGAGAAGGAGGCGGAGTGCGCCACGCGCCGGAGAAGGAGGCGGAGTGCCGCCACGCGTGCCCTGATCGTCACTCGCCGGAGGAGGAGGCGGTGGAGGAGGCGGAGTGCCCTGACTCGCCGGAGGAGGAGGAGGAGGTGGAGGCGTCCAGTTCAGAAGGTTGATGAGCTCCTTCCGCCATAGGCATGGAGTCTTGAGAGCAGAACCCAGCCTAGTCTCCCCTTCACCGGTAGGGTGCTCAAGCAGGAGGTCCTCAAATCCCTCCATTATTTCATCCACCATCACCCTAGCATATCCTTCTGGAATCGGCCGGCAGTGAAAAGTTGCGCCTTTTTCAGTAGGATAAACAGAGCCAACAACTGCCTTGACCTTCAAATTCATCCATCGCGTCATTAGGTGGCAATTTTGAGTCCCCTTGATAGCATCCACGGGATAGCTGGCAGGAGCCATCAAGACATGCTCCGGTTGAAGCAGCTCCGTGGAAGCCACGCTGCTTCTCCGCTGAGATGGCGGGGTAGCTTCGGCAGGTCGTTTGCTGCGATCTGCTGCTTCTCGTTCTTCTTCTCGTTCCTCTAGCCCCATTACCCTTTCGTGCAGCGCCTGCAGTTGGCCCTGCTCTAGTTTCTTCCTCCTCTCGTGGGTTTTGTAACCCCCTGCGTCCGGAAAACCAACCTTCCACGGAATGGAGCCTGGCGTGCCTCGTGTCCGTCCAGGGTGCTCAGGATTCCCGAGGGCCATTGTGAGCTCGTCCTTCTCCCTGTCTGGTATGAACATCCCTTGCTGCGCTGCATTGATATAGTGTCGAAGGTTCTTGACTGGTATTTCCAGTTGCTCGTCCGTCCAACAACACCTCCCTGATACAGGGTCCAAGGTTCCGCAGCCCCGAAGAACCAAGTCCGGCAACGGTCTGGCCATCTCATTGTCTCTGGTTCGATCCCTTTTTCAAGCAGATCATTCTCAGCCTTGGACCACTTAGGCCGGGCTTGCAGGTAGCCACCTGACCCCGTGCGATGGTGAAGCTTCTTCTTCGCAGCATTTTGCTTGTTTGTCGCCGACATCTTCTTACTCTTTTCTGATGTCTTGTGGGCCACAAATGCGGGCCAGTGATCTTTGATCTTCTCATATTTGCCGATGAATTCTGGTGTTTTTTTTTTGTCGACAAACTTGTTCACCTCTTTCCTCCACCTCCTGAATAGGGTTGTCGTCTTCTTAAGAGCACAAGACTTGATTAATTGCTCTTTAACTGGCTTCTCTGGATCCTCCTCTGATGGTAGGGTCAAATTTGCCTTTAGCTGAGTCCAAAGATCTTCTTTCTGCATATCATTGACATAAGACACCTCAGGGTCGTCCTTAGGCTTATACCATTGCTGGATGCTGATCGGGATCTTGTCCCTAACAAGAACCCCGCACTGAAAAGAAAATGCGTTCTTTGTCCGGATGGGTTCAATCAGTTTGCCGTCGGGCACGATTTCTCTGATCTCAAACCTTTCATCCGAGCTCAACTTTTTCTTCGGGCCTCGTCTCCTTACCGAAGTTGTGCTCGATCCGGAGGGCTAGAAATTAAAAGGAAGAAAGACGAGAGTAATTAATATGTGTACATATACCAAAACAATGGATGCATCAATTAACTAGTCAGCACGGGCTTAACTAATATATATATACCTGGCCGGACTCGGTTCGGTCACCGGAGCAGTCAGCACGGTCTCCTTTTGTACCTCCATTGTGTCACCGGAGCCATCATGAACATAGCCCTCTTCTTGTACCGGCATTAATGGGCCGAAGCCATCATGAACATAGCCCTCTTCTTCACCCAGTCCTTCCTGACGAACGACGTCGATGAAAAATGACGCAACGACATTAGTGCCTTCTGCGATTATCTCCCCCAACATATCTTCTGTTGCTTCGTCTCGGTAGTGCTCCATAGTTTCTGCAAATATTTACAACATGTCAATTATTATTCAGACATGCATGGTACAGATGGATATATATTAGTGGCAAACGTAGAACTAGCTAGCTAATCACAATAAGGAATCATGTTAATTAGTGGCCTCGACGCTGCTTCTCTAGGGTTTAGGGTGGCCTCGACACAACTCTTCAAGGGTTTAGGGTGTCCTCGACGACAACGCTCTTTTAACTTGGTAAATTTGGGTGGCCTCAAGAGAGTTTGTCGGGTAGGGGCGCAGCGGGAGGGGGTAGAGACCAACATCGTTTTTCTCTAGGGTTTGGGTGTCCTCGAGAGTTTTGGTCGAGCGAGAGGGCCGAGGGGGGTATATCGACGACGACAGAGGAGAAGATCGAAGAAAAAAAAGAAGAAAAAAAAGAGGAGAAGAAGAAAGGAATAGAGGAGAAGAAGAAAAATAGAAAATATTCTATTTTTCTTCTTCTCCTCTATTCCTTTCTTCTTCTCCTCTTTTTTTTCTTCCTTTTTCCTCTTCTTATTTTACTTTTTCCTCTACACTAAACTAAAATGCACTAACCTAAAACCTAATACTAACAACCTAAATAAAAATTAATACATATATTAAAAACATATATAAACAAAAAAATGCTTCAAGGGTTTGGGGTGGCCCGACGACAACGCTTCAAGGGTTTGGGGTGGCCTCGATGACAACGCTCTTTTAACTTGGTAAATTTGGGTGGCCTCAAGAGAGTTTGTCGGGTAGGGGCGCAGCGGGAGGGGGTATAGACCAACATCGTTTTTTTTCTAAGGTTTGGGTGTCCTCGAGAGTTTTGGTCGAGCGAGAGGGCCGAGGGGGGGTATATCGACGACGACAGAGGAGAAGATCGAAGAAAAAAAGAAGAAAAAAAGAGGAGAAGAAGAAAGGAATAGAGGAGAAGAAGAAAAATAAAATATTCTATTTTTCTTCTTTCCTCTATTCCTTTCTCTATTTTTCTTCTTCTCCTCTATTCCTTTCTTCTTCTCCTCTTCTTTTTTCTTTTTCCTCTTCTTATTTTACTTTTTCCTCTACACTAAACTAAAATGCACTAGCCTAAAACCTAATACTAATTAACAACCTAAATAAAAAATTAATACATATATTAAAAAACATACATAAACAAAAAAATGTTATGAACATTATATTTAGGTTGTTAGTATATACACATACATAAACATACATATATACACATATACACAAAAAATACACATATATACACATACAAACACATACAAACACATATATACAAATATACACAATTTTTTTCGCATATATACACATATACAAAAAAAATGCAGGGCAGGGGCGGCGGCGCGGCGGCCGCGCAGGGCAGGGGCGGCAGCGCGGCAGCCGCGCAGGGCAGGGGCGGCGGGAGCGAGGCAGGTGCTAACAGGGGGGTGGCGGGGCACGGCGGGCGGCGTCGGGGCACGGGGAGCGGCGCCGACGTCGGGGCAGATGGCGTCGAGGGCGGCGAGGACGGCAAAGTTGAGCAGCCTGACGGCGTCGGAGGCGGCGACGATGACGAGGTGGAGCAGCCTAACGGCTCGGCGGCGACGGCGACGAGGCAGATCGAGCAGCGGGCGTCGGGCGGAGAAGAAAGGGATGAATTTTGGAGAAATTGCTAAGTGCTAGTTATATATGAAGAGAATTGGTCCCGGTTCGTGAAACCAACCGGGACCAATGCCCCCTTTAGTCCCGGTTGGTGCCACCAATCGGGACCAAAGGCCTTTTTTCAGCAGCCAAAGGGCGGGAAGCGGCGGCCTTTGGTCCGGGTTGGTGCCACCAACCGGGACTAAAGGGTGGACAGTGGTCCCGGTTGGTGCAACGAACCGGGACCAATGCCCCCCTTTAGTCCCGGTTGGTGCCTCCAACCGGGACCAATGGTCGTGTGCTGGCACGGTGCAGCACAAAAGTTTAGTCCCACCTCGCTAGCTGAGAGGGGCACACAGTGGTTTATAAGCCCCACTACCGCACCCCTCTCGAGCTCCTCTCCACTACACGCTTACGGGCCTACTTACTACTGCTTTGCCTGATAGGCCTACTGGGCCACCTGCGGGCCTGAATCCTGGTCTATGGTGGGTTTCTACTCGTATTCAGGCTGTGGGGGCCCAGTAGGAGCCACTTTTTTTCTTTACTTATTGTTGCTATTTTTATTTTTTCCCAGATTTTTTGTTTTGTTTTCTGCATTATTTATTTTCTTTTGTTTTTTGCTTTATTTTTAATTCTTTTTGTTTTTAGTTTTAGAAAAATTATAAACTTTCTGTTAGTGCCATTAGTTCTCAAATTTGAAAACATTTTTTTTGTTTTTTTGTTTTGTTTCGTGCTTTATTTATTTTATTTTGTTTCTACTTACAACAAAATACTTATTGTTGGAATTTTTAATTTTTCCCAGATTTTTTGTTTAGTTTTCTGCATTATTTATTTTCTTTTGTTTTTTTGCTTTATTTTTTAATTCTTTTTGCTTTTAGTTTTAGAAAAATTATAAACTTTCTGTTAGTGCCATTAGTTTTTAAATTTGAATACACTTTTTTTGTTTTCTTTTTGCTTTATTTATTTTATTTTGTTTCTACTTACAACAAAATACTTATTGTTGCTATTTTATTTTTTTCTAGTTTTTTTGTTTTGTTTTCTGCATTATTTATTTTCTTTTGTTTTCTGCATTAAAGCATTTTAAATGAACTCTGAAAAAGTTGAAAGTTGAAAGTTGGCATGGTATCACGAGGGCCGAACCATAAGACATTAAAGCATTTCAAATGAACTCAGAAAAAGTTGAAAGTTGAAAGTTGGCATGGTATCATAATTTCGTCTGTTACAAAGTTGGCATGGTATCATCATAATAGTTGCGGGAGAAAGTCTTCACTTTTTCTTCACTTGTGTCATTTTCTTATTGCGCCGTAACCATGGACAATCTTCATCGTTTATCAGGATGCTGGGGTCAGCCTTGACTTTCAAGGAAGGAATTTCATGAAACTTTTCATAATCTTCAGACATGTCTGTCTTGCCCTCCACTCCCACGATGTCCCTTTTTCCTGAAAGAACTATGTGGCGCTTTGGCTTATCGTATGATGTATTCGCTTCCTTATCTTCTCTTTTTCTCGGTCTGGTACACATGTCCTTCACATAGATAACCTGTGCCACATCATTGGCTAGGACGAACGGTTCGTCAGTGTACCCAAGATTTTTCAGATCCACTGTTGTCATTCCATACTGTGGGTCTACCTGTACCCCGCCTCCTGACAGATTGACCCGTTTGCACTTAAACAAAGGGACCTTAAAATCATGTCCGTAGTCAAGTTCCCATATGTCCACTATGTAACCATAATATGTGTCCTTTCCCCTCTCGGTTGTTGCATCAAAGCGGACACCGCTGTTTTGGTTGGTGCTCTTTTTATCTTGGTCAATCGTGTAAAATGTATTCCCATTTATCTCGTATCCTTTCCAAATCGTAACAGTCGAAGATGGTCCCCTGGACAACAAGTACAGCTCATCACAAACAGTGTTGTCACCTCTGAGACGTGCTTCCAACCAACTGCTGAAAGTCCTGATGTGTTCACATGTAATCCAGTCGTCGCACTGCTCCGGGTGTTTGGAGCGCAGACTGTTCTTGTGTTCATCGACATACGGGGTCACCAAGGTAGAGTTCTGTAGAACTGTGTAGCGTGCTTGAGACCAAGAATATCCGTCCCTGCATATTATTGAGTCCCTTCCAAGCGTGCCTTTTCCAGTCAGTCTCCCCTCATACCGCGATTAGGGAGACCTATCTTCTTAAGGCCAGGAATGAAGTCAACACAAAACCCGATGACATCCTCTGTTTGATGGCCCATGGAGATGCTTCCTTCTGGCCTAGCACGGTTACGGACATATTTCTTTAAGACTCCCATGAACCTCTCAAAGGGTACATATTGTGTAGAAATACGGGGCCCAGAATGACAATCTCGTCAACTAGATGAACTAGGACGTGCGTCATGATATTGAAGAAGGATGGTGGGAACACCAGCTCGAAACTGACAAGACATTGCACCACATCACTCCTTAGCCTTGGTATGATTTCTGGATCGATCACCTTCTGAGAGATTGCATTGAGGAATGCACATAGCTTCACAATGGCTAATCGGACGTTTTTCGGTAGAAGCCCCCTCAATGCAACCGGAAGCAGTTGCGTCATAATCACGTGGCAGTCATGAGACTTTAGGTTCTGAAACTTTTTCTCTGACATATTTATTATTCCTTTTATATTCGACGAGAAGCCAGTCGGGACCTTCATACTAAGCAGGCATTCAAAGAAGATTTCCTTCTCTTCTTTGGTAAGAGCATAGCTGGCAGGACCTTCATACTGCTTTGGAGGCATGCCATCTTTTTCGTGCAAACGTTGCAGGTCCTCCCGTGCCTCAGCTGTATCTTTTGTCTTCCCATACACGCCCAAGAAGCCTAGCAGGTTCACGCAAAGGTTCTTCGTCACGTGCATCACATCGATCGAAGAGCGGACCTCTAGGTCTTTCCAGTAGGGTAGGTCCCAAAATATAGATTTCTTCTTCCACATGGGTGCGTGTCCCCCAGCGTCACTCGGAACAGCTAGTCCGCCGGGACCCTTTCCAAAGATACGTGTAAATCATTGACCATAGCAAGTACGTGATCACCGGTACGCATGGCGGGCTTCTTCCGGTGATCTGCCTCGCCTTTGAAATGCTTGCCTTTCTTTCGACATTGATGGTTGGTCGGAAGAAATTGACGATGGCCCAGGTACACATTCTTCCTGCAGCTTCCCAGGTATATACTATCGGTGTCAAGTAAACAGTGCGTGCATGCATGGTATCCCTTGTTTGTCTGTCCTGAAAGGTTACTGAGAGAGGGCCAATCATTGATGGTCACGAACAGCAACACCTTTAGGTGAAATTCCTCCTGTTTGTGCTCATCCCACGTACGTACACCGTTTCCATTCCACAGCTATAAAAGTTCTTCAACTAATGGCCTTAGGTACACATCAATGATGTTGCTGGGTTGCTTAGGGCCTTGGATGAGAACTGGCATCATAATGAACTTCCGCTTCATGCACATCCAAGGAGGAAGGTTATACATACATAGAGTCACAGGCCAGGTGCTGTGAGTGCTGCTCTGCTCCCCGAAAGGATTAATGCCATCTGCGCTTAAAGCAAACCATACGTTCCTTGGGTCACTTGCAAACTCATCCCAGTACTTTCTCTCGATTTTTCTCCACTGCGACCCGTCAGCGGGTGCTCTCAACTTCCCGTCTTTCTTACGGTCCTCACTGTGCCATCGCATCAACTTGGCATGCTCTCCATTTCTGAACAGACGTTTCAACCGTGGTATTATAGGAGCATACCACATCACCTTCGCAGGAACCCTCTTCCTGGGGGGCTCGCCATCAACATCACCAGGGTCATCTCGTCTGATCTTATACCGTAATGCACCGCATACCGGGCATGCGTTCAGATCCTTGTACGCACCGCGGTAGAGGATGCAGTCATTAGGGCATGCATGTATCTTCTGCACCTCCAATCCTAGAGGGCATACGACCTTCTTTGCTGCGTATGTACTGTCGGGCAATTCGTTATCCTTTGGAAGCTTCTTCTTCAATATTTTCAGTAGCTTCTCAAATCCTTTGTCAGGCACAGCATTCTCTGCCTTCCACTGCAGCAATTCCAGTACGGTACCGAGCTTTGTGTTGCCATCTTCGCAATTGGTGTACAACCCTTTTTTGTGGTCCTCTAACATTCGATCGAACTTCAGCTTCTCCTTTTGACTTCCGCATTGCGTCCTTGCATCGACAATGACCCGGCGGAGATCATCATCATCGGGCACATCGTCTGGTTCCTCTTGATCTTCAGTAGCTTCGCCTGTTGCAGCATCATCGTGCACATCGTCTGGTTCCTCTTGATCTTCAGTAGCATCACCGTATTCAGGGGGCACATAGTTGTCATCGTACTTTTCTTCTTCATCGTCTTCCATCATAACCCCTATTTCTCCATGCCTCGTCCAAACATTATAGTGTGGCATGAAACCCTTGTAAAGCAGGTGGGTGTGAAGGATTTTCCGGTCAGAGTAAGACTTCGTATTCTTACATATATGACATGTACAACACATAAAACCATTCTGCTTGTTTGCCTCAGCCACTTCGAGAAAATCATGCACGCCCTTAATGTACTCGAAGGTGTGTCGGTTCATCTGCTTGCATTATATATAATTAAGTGTGTCAAAAATCATTACAAAACATCATGAATAGATAAGTAAGTGACCAAATTAATAGAAGTTCATCATCACATTAAAACCAAAGTACATACATAGTTCACATCTAACAACATAAAGCTCTGCAGAGCATCCAAATTAATTAAACCATACATTGAAACTATGTAAAACATTTTAATGCGAAAATAAATGCGATCATAATCGCAACCAATGTAACAACTGATCCAACGGCATAATGATACCAAGCCTCGGTATGAATGGCATATTTTCTAATCTTTCTAATCTTCAAGCGCATTGCATCCATCTTGATCTTGTGATCATCAACGACATCCACAACATGCAACTCCAATATCATCTTCTCCTCCTCAATTTTTCTATTTTTTTCCTTCAAGAAATTGTTTTCTTCTTCAACTAAATTTAACCTCTCGACAATAGGGTCGGTTGGAATTTCCGGTTCAACAACATCCTAGATAAATAAAATATATGTCACGTTGGTCGGCATAATTGTCATAAACAATAGATGAACAGATAGTTATGAAAATATAATATATACCACATCCGAATCATAGACAGGACGAGGGCCGACGGGGGCAGATACCAAAACCATCGCACTATATAAGATGCAATAATAAAAGTAAGAAAATTATACAAGTATCTATATAAACATACAAGTAAGAATTTTTTTTCCTTTCAGAAAAAAGATAAGAACAAGAGGCTCACCACGGTGGTGCCGACGACGAGATCGGCGCGGGCGATCGACGGCGGTGAAGACGGGGACGGGAAGTGACAGACCGCTAAACCTAGACAAATATTGAGGAAAATGGAGCTTGGAGGTCGAGCTTGGAGAGGAGAAAGCTTAAGTAGTGTGGCTCGGGCATTCCATTGAACACCTCGTGTGCATAGGAGGTGAGCTAGAGCACCACAAAGCTCTCTCCTCGTCGGCCACGAAAAACAGAGCAGTGGGAGTGCTCTGCCCGCGGGCGAGGGGTATATATAGGCAATTAATTGGTCCCGGTTCGTGCCAAGAACCGGGACTAAAGGGCAGCCTTTGGTCCCGGTTCATGCCAACAAACGGGACCAATGGTGGTGGGCTAGGAGCGAGGCACATTGGTCCCGGTTCGTCCCACCAACCGGAACCAAAAGGTCCAGACGAACCAGGACCAATGGCCCACGTGGCTCGGCTGGCCCCCGGGGCTCACGAACCGGGTCCAGTGCCCCCATTGGTCCCGGTTCTGGATTGAACCGGGACTAATGGGCTTACCTGGCCTGGACCATTGCCCCCTTTTCTACTAGTGATGGCTGATGCATGGTATGAGGATGTGCATGCACGATAATTTGAAGAAACGAGGGAGACATAGATAGTTGAGGCTGCCGAGAGGGGAGGAATAAGAATTACGTTGGAGTGGTGGAGGCATTCAAGTAACACTCTAAATCCAATTTGAGTCGATATCCCGGCAATCCTGCCCTACTCCACGTGTAATATTGAGCTTCCTAAATCCCTCTTATGTTGTCCAATTTGTTGAATTCATCAAAGAATCACCAATAAGCTGGCCTGATCTATAATGTCTCATCACGAAAAATCAGCCTTTTCCATGTCTATCTTTACCAAATTATACATTGGACGGATGGGGGGAGAACCAACAGGGGCGGTCTGTACGGGCATCTCTCCGACTATGACCATGTTTGGATGCGTTCCATTGATAGCATATGCATAAGACCACCCAACTCCCCGATCAATCCCTGCTGTCAAAATCTTGCAGGTCTCGCATTGGCTTTCAAATACAATCCAGGTTGGCTTTCTGTATTAAATTGCAATGGTTGTGTTCGTTCTAATGGATGTTTCCTCACCTGACTCCCTAAGGGAAACAAGTTACACGGAATGATGCAGATCAATAGATCAGGTAGGCAGGATAAAAATATGCAATAATCTTGTTTGTTCTTTGTTTGATGTTTTCTTGGTCTGGGCACATGTGTTTGTAATACTCCCTCTCTTTCGTAAATAGAAGTCTTTTTAGAGATTCCAATAAGGGACTACATGCGGAGCAAAATGAGTGAATCTACACTCTAAACTATGTCTATATACATACGTATGTAGTTTGTATTGAAATCTCTAAAAAGACTAATATTTAGAAACGGAGGGATTCCCACAAGATTACACGAATGAGCTGCATGCAAATATATATAGGCAGAAATATGTTTGTGATCAGTCAAAGACAATGAAAACATTTACTGAAATCTTTATGTATGGATCCTTTGAATTATTTCGATTGGAAGTCCAACGATCAATCTCATCTTCTCAATAATTATGTTCGGAGACATATGTGTTGTGAGTTTATTTACCTCTGAAGCTCTTGCCTTCTGTACGTACTGAATTACGAAAGCTTCAATGTCGAGGAGAAGATACAACGCTGCAAACAAGTCATCGTAGTAGTTATCAACTTATTGCATATTTCCAGTTAGGCTTCTCTTCATATATATAGTATACTACTAAACTATTCAGTGGAAATACATCATGTTGTCTCTTTCTTTTGACATGAGTGGCTGAGTATTAGTAATAGTCCTTGCGATTGAACTGTGAGATTATCTTCAGCAAAGGACCTCGCGCGCGCGCGCACACACAAGCACACAGCCGCGCGTGCGCACACACAGAGACTTATATGACTATGGATCAAGATTCCTAGAAGAGCAGGCATCAGTGTACAGTAGATATTTCTTAACGGGACAGAATGATGGGTCGGATGTTTGCTTTGTCCAGAACAATCTCTGTCGTTTCTTAACAAACTAGTAAATATGCACGTGCAACGCACCTTTATTTGGACTAATAAGTGTGCACATGCAACACGCGTCTATTTGGATTAACACATTATACTATACTTAATACAAGACAATTTATTCATAAATTTGAAATTTCCCTATAAAGTACACAATCTCTTATTCCCAACTCATACAAATAATTTGAAATTTCGTTTCTCCTTAATCAACATGTCTCCTGTATTAAAAGACCACCCACTTTTCCCAATGTCTAAAACTCAAAATTATTTAGAAGATTCATCATGATTCCCCATATGCACACATTTATGCAAGTATAATCACCCATAAAAAAGTCACTTAGGACAAGCTAAGGAACCGTTTCAGTGCTAACAAACTCCAGTTAAGAATTATTATTACAATTAAGTGTCAACCACACAATAGCGGGAAGAGACCTCTATGATTTGTTGAAAAGAGGAAGCCATTGTCACATAGAGAAGTGTAGAGATGTCTTGACTGCATAGAATCAGCTGTGAAACAAGACAAAAAAAATGCTAGTTGGACCATCCGATTCTACTATTACACCACAAGTGTTGTAATGTCTGGAAGCAAGAAAAGTGGCTTACTTTATTATGAAAATAGAACATGTAAACCAAATAAAAATTACATTGATAAATTGCGTAATTATACTTGTTAATCACGGGACAAAAGCATTAATATGACAACTTGGAACAGTTACTTGAGTACTACACATTTCTTTAAGGGCTCAACATTCTAAAATTTTGACAATATAACAAATATCCTCTCAGTTTGTAGTAATAATGATACGTAGGCTACCACTTGTAAGAATAACAGTGGCAAAAAAGGGCCAACAAATGCCGGTTTAGAAAGAAAAAACTGCAGATATGCTTCCAATTTTAGCAACTCTAGTGGATAAAACATACTTTACCTCCCAAGTCGGGAAAACGGTCAAATGAAAAAATGTACTTCTTATAAGTAGTAGAGATGAAGTCATAAGGATCATGGTTCAAGATATTCGGAGAAACATGGTTGGTCTCTCTGTATGATGCGAAGTCGTTGCAGTCAGTAGAAGAGTGACCTGCCCTCCAGGCAGAAGACGAAGGCGGCGACGTCATGTGTGCGTGTTCGGAGGAAGTCGCAGCTCCTCTTCGCATGTCTCCCATTGTGGCTCGTGTGGGTGGTGGGCTGGTGACGACAGGCGACTCGCGATCGCGATTCCCTCATAGGAGACGATAGGATGCACTCGCGATTAGTTTCCTAATAATTAGATGCGTTCGTGATTAGTTATCTAATAGGATGCGTCCGTGATTAGTTTCCTAATAATTAGATGTGTTCATGATTAACTTCCTAATAGGATGCGCTCGTGATTATTTTCCTAATAATAGAATGCACCCGTGATTAGTTTCCTAATAATAGGATGCGTTTGTGATTAGTTTCCTAATAATTAGATGCGTCCGTGATTAGTTTCTTAATAGGATGTGTCCGTGATTATAGTTTCCTAATTGACCAGGCGTGGACTTCATATTTTCCTCCACGGTGGGGTACGGTCAGTCAATGTAAATTGCTAAGTGCACACAGAGAACAGATTAGGTTAAGGCTAGCCATTAGATTGAGTTTAGTGGGATAATCATGCGGTGGTAATGTATCCGTGTACGTTTTGTGGGGTGCACTTAAAGAAAATTATGTTTGCTCTTTTATAAGTAGTATAGAAATAGGATGGCACATTCGATGGACTCCAGAGAAACAAGGTGTCATTTGTATTATGACGTTATCACTCATTTTTAACACATCTTCGTACTGAATCTCGTTCCATCAATGTATTTCAGCCGGTGGAAAACCGAAACATCGGAAAAACCCGGAAATAAACCATTTAAAAGTCGAAAACGCGTGTGAAAAAAAAATACCGAAGGGAGCGTCCAGAGCATGACATGTGGCGGACGGCGCCTGGGAGGGCGCCAAGTGGCGCTGATCATTGTGAGGCTCCCGAAGGAGCGCTCGTTATTTAGTTGCTCTCGAGTGTTGTTACCAGATGATTTGGGGCCCCGAGAGTTTGGGGCCCTGTGCGGTCGGCCAATTTGGCTTCCCTCACCGAAGGCCCTGGAGGAAAGAGAGGAGAAGAGAGAAGGGTTGCGGGCTACTGATTAACAGCCTGCTGCAGCACGCACTCCTAGGCATGTTGTGAGAGAGTGGGATGGGCAATGTATCGAAAAAGTAGTACATATTTATATGCAACTATTGTACTTGTTGGCTATAATGTTGACTATAGATGATGTGACAATACCATATAGCCAGCAACTGCCTATACTATTAACCATGCTCTAATGATAGCTGTTAGATTGAGAATTGTGGGTCTAATCATGTGGTGCTGATTGGTTCATGCGGTGTTGTGGAGCTAACTGCGGGGTGCATATAAAAAAGTTCTTATTTGATTGTTTAATAGTAGTCGAGATTGAGCTGGACAGTATATATGTGCTTATCGACCTACCACTATACACCTAATTAAGTAAGAACAGGCCAATAACTTTATTAAAAGTATGATATACACTTCACTATGGCTCTCCCACATAAATGATGCACGTCAGACTGATAGAAGATTTGTATTGCTCCCGTCCTTTGCATCGACGATGCACATGGGAGTTTGATTTTCCCACACCTAATCTGACGTCCAGTAGGTATCTCCACTAGCTCTATTTGGGATTTGAGGCGTGCACGGCTTTTTCTTTTGGAAGTTGGTTGGGGACCTACCAATTTCATAGATAAGAGGGAGAAAACCGACGAGTTACAAGGCAAGGAACCCCAAAATGAGCAATGCACCAATGAAAAAGGTACTTAAAAAGAGAAAGAAAAGCGGCAGATCAGGCCAGGTTAGGTTCCAGATGCCCATTTCTTCCTCAATTCATCTCAAGAAAACGGTGCTGGCACAATGCGCAGAAGGAGAAGTGGAACGGAGCGCTATCGCTCACTCACCTTGGGAAATTTGAGGAGAGCGAAACACGTGTATCTTCAGCACTCGGAGATGGACCTGCATAGCTAGGTCATCCAGGGACCAAACGCTGCTTTCCTATCCCATCTCTCTGCTGGACTCGGCCGAAACTGGCACGGCTACGAGACTGAATGAGCCATTTATTAAACTCTTTTTATGCTAGTTTGTTCTCGGGCTGAGCTGAGTTGAATCGAATTGGTGCTCCAAGCTGAGTCCAAAACAAGTCTAAAAGCATAGTCGGTCCATCCAAGCCTACATACCGCTGCTGTGAATTGCCTTAGCTATGCCATGGATGTGTCTCAAAACAAAGCTATTGCATGGATTCTTTTTTTTTTCAGAACAAGCCGTGGATTTTTCAATTAATTTTCAGAAAGAGGCCATGAATTTTTCACTTTGGGCACTTTGGTCTGTTAGTCGCCTGAGTATGGAAGGGTGCTGAGCAACCGTCCGATTGAATTAGATGAATAAAATCTGATTTATTCTGTTTTTAGATTTTTCCCATAAATACTATATATAAGAGGAATCTCGAAATAACCAAATGGAGCTCGAGTTGTCCAAAAATCTAAGCATCTTAGTAACTCATTTATTAATGTTGCATCAAATCCAAGATTAGTTGACAACACGAAACTGGGAAAGACATGCCAGATACTCGTAGCAAAATCCAAGGTGGAGGCTCAAACTACTAGCCTAAAAAGCACTTCAGGGCTTAAACAAGGGGCTGCAGCGACCTAAAAACAAGGCAAAGGGATTGCCAGGCCAATACAGCTATCAAAACCTAACACGAGAGCTCTGTGTGAAACCACAACCTCATAGGATCATACTACCATGAGTTGAATTGACTCCTTGTGTCTATTGTCAATTCGTGTCATAAGATTTCCTAGTCCCTACCCTTCGCATGCAAACTGTTTTGTAAGGTCATATCATTCTGGCTTACTCATGTCAATCCTAGGCTCATAGCAAAAAAAAGTAACTACCACTTTTTTCCGCTTTGGATATTTCTTCTTGCCACAAGATATGAGATGAAGGCTAGTTATGGTATTTACACATAGAGTATATAGCAGTGTTGGAATGTAGAGGGATCATCTCAACTGAGTAGTAAATTTAAGTACTATTTGGAGTACCATACTACTGAACGACATTGATGTTCATTTGTCCTTTGCTTATGAGACCATTGCTTTACAGAAAGCTGTGGACT
Source organism: Triticum aestivum (assembly GCF_018294505.1). Lineage (NCBI taxonomy): Eukaryota > Viridiplantae > Streptophyta > Magnoliopsida > Poales > Poaceae > Triticum > Triticum aestivum. The sequence goes on from NC_057810.1 coordinate 37,493,851, forward strand.
GCACATGTGTGGTCCCTAGCTTGCTAGTAGTACTAACATCAGCTTGATTAAGACTACTAGTCATCAACCAGTGCAGCTGCGCGGGCTAGAATTTCAAATGTACAAAAAAGTTAAAATAAGAATTCAAAATGTATTCATATAGCAAAATATAGCGAAACGTCGAAAAGTAGTATGAAAAACTACCACTAAGTCTTTGCATTAGTATTTTTCATATGGAAAAAGATAAATGTATTCATTGGGTTTAATAGATTGTTCGCTGGTCATTGTATCTTAGGTAACATCAAGTATAGATGAGATTAATAGGTTGTGTGAAATAGCTAATAATAGGTTTTAAGTTTCTTCAGAGTGACAAACAATATTTGAAGTCAACAAAGTGGAAATGACCATATGATGGTTCACGTTATTTAAGATAGTACATGTTCTGGTGTTAATGCATATATGTTTACAGTTGCGGTTAAAGAAAATGAAACTATGATGACTTAAGCATAAAGGTGAAAAAGATTCATTTGACATTATAAAACTAGGGCTATTTCCCATTAAAGAGGAAAAAAATTAAAAACATGGTGGGCTTCTTATTCCTATAAATTTGGCAAACATATCTTTGTGTGTACTAAATACTCATAGTTCGAGTAACTACACATTTAAGGTACTAAACTCTATGAGATGGGATGATTTTTTTTGGATGGAACAACACAATGCTAACATTCTTGAATCCAGCCCCAAGAAGCCAATTGTTAGTATGATGAGAATGTTGGTTAGTCCAATGTCTCACAAAAAAAATTATAGTAATGTAAGAAAACAAAACTTGTCTAACTACAAACATAAGCTTAGCAATTTGTCCATCAGTAAATTTATTTGGAAGTAAAATGTGACTAAGAATTATTAGCATAAATCAATTTTAATGGCACCTTTTGTAGCGGACTAAAATTAAATTAGCGAAACAATTATTAGATTATTTTTTCCGAACAGCCAGATGTGCTTTTCGTTTTTTTGGAACTTCAACGTGGCTGTATTTTTCTTCATTGGTTGCACGTGGGGCTGAGAACCTTTTTTTTTGTACGTGATTGTTTTCATTTTTGTTTGCTGGAACTTGGCCGTGGGTGTGGAGGACTCTTTTTTTACATGTACAATGTGTGTTTTTTCTTCAATAATTGGGCGTGGGTGCTAAGCAATTAAATCTCAGGTGTTAGTCGACTTCGTCGCCGAGTGGACGGAAGTCGAACTCCCTAAAGGGTACAGTTCATACTCCAACCGAATTATGTACTTCGACGGCCCTAAACTGCTAGCCGGACTGGGGGCTGACGTTATTTTGACATCCCCTACGGGGGATATAGTCCGCTACATGTTGCAAATCATGTATACGACTCCAATAATGCAGCTGAATATGAAGCGCTTCTACATGGTCTTCCCATGGCTGTCTCCATGGGTATACAACGCCTAGAGGTGTGCGGCGACGCATACCTTGCAATATCTCAGGTAAATGGAGAGTTCGATGCAAAAGATCCAAAATATGGCGGCATATCGAAACGTCGTATTGAAAACATCGGCTCGGTTCGAGGGGCTTGAATTTCATCACGTCGCTTGAGACAGTAACCACAACGGTCATCCTTGCTCGCATGGGCGCCAAGCGCGACCCCGTCCTGCCTAATTCTTTTGTGGAAAGGCTCTTTAAGCCATCCGTGGTATGGCAGAACGAAAGCAAAGATGCCAGTACGGACCAGGCCACGCCCCCAGGAGCCGAACACAATAGATATCACCGGAGGTTTGGATGCCGAAATAACACCCTCTTGTCATGAGATCATGGTTGTTATTGCTCAATGGACCAAACTCTTCCTGGCCTACCTTAATAGGCAGGAGCTTCCTGATGATCAAAATGAGACCCGTCGCATAGTTCAGCGTTCTAAAGCCTACAAAGTCATGAAGGTGAACTATACAAGAAAATCACTACCGGAATTCTCCAAAGGTGCATCTCCGAAGAGGAGGGATGGAAACTCTTTGCTAAAATACATGCTGGTCTGGGCGGCCATCACGCCACAGCTCGGGCCCTCGTAAGGAAGGCCTTCCGAACAGGTTTCTTCTGGCCAACGGCCCGAGCAGACGCACGAGCCCTCGTCCAACGTTGTGTGGGCTGTCAGCTTTTCTCCAATAAAAGTCATATGTCTCCCACTGCCTTAAGAACAATCCACATCACTTGGCACTTTGCGGTCTAGGGGCTCGATATGGTCGGACCCCTTGAAGGAGGAAGGCACAAAAAGAAATATTTACTGGTTATGGTGGATAAGTTCACTAAGTGGATAGAGACCAAACCAGTAAAAACAGTTGAAGCAGGGCCAGTGATTGAATTTATATCCAGTGTGGTACACCGCTATGATGTCCCGCACAACATCATCACTGATAATGGCTCCAATTTTACAGCGGATGAGGTGAAAACTGGTGTGCTAATTTGGGCATTAAACTCGACTATGCATCCGTCTACCACCCTCAAACAAACGGTCAGCTTGAACGGGCCAATGGCCTGATAATGAGCGGCATTAAACCCAGACTGGTGCGCTCCTTAAGGGAGTCAGATAAGCATTGGGTCGAGGAACTCGATTCCGTGCTCTGGGGGCTGCGGAGTACGCCTAATCGAATGATCGGATACACACCTTTCTTCATGGTGTACGGTGCAGAAGTTGTCCTGCCGTGCGACATTATTCATGACTCACCTCGAGTGCGCATGTAGAGCGAGAAGGCGAGATCGATCGTTTGGATGACCTAGACGGCCTTGAAGAGGAGTGTGATATTGCACAAACCCGTTCTGCAGTTTATCAACAACAGGCCAGGCGATACCAAAGCAGAGAAGTGTGAGCCAAGACATATAACGTTGGCGACCTCGTCTTGCGTCTCCCGGAGAAGGAGGATAAACTCAAACCAAAATGGGAGAGACACTTCATCATAGATGAAGTTCTCACAGGAGGAGCCTATCGCCTTCGTAATGCATTGGATAATCACCTTGAGCCGAATCCATGTAACGCTGCTCAGCTCCCACTATTCTACGGATAGTTCGGTCGCACTCGTTTTGTTTTTACTTTGACTAGGTTCCTCTTTCTCCTCTCCTTCTTATTTTTTCCTTTTTATATCCGAAGGTATGTTCGGACCTACTGAACTGTTAGGGGTACACATCTTTAAATGTATACACCCGACTATATTTGGGGGCTTCTTTGAAGAAGCTTTTATTAAAAGCTTGTTGCATTCACTGTTTCCATCGTTTGTTCCATACACCTTTTGCCATTATATGCACCTCTATGACTTATGTTTTTGCCAAGTTGGGTTGCCTTGCTCTTGTGTTTATACCCTACGCTCCCGATTGTTCGGCTAGGGTGTAAAGGGAGTACTTTTGTGATTGTTACAACAGGGTAATCCGGATATGTACCTCAGATGGGTGAAGCCGAAAGCTAGCATTCTTAAAGGCGTAATTTGGTCTTATGCCTAGGCACATATTGAAGGTTATACCTTTTTGATGACGGAGGGGGTTCGACGGCGCTCCCGGTTTCCTTTCGTTTTGAAGGCTCACCCTGGGTAGATGCTACTTTCCTAGGGGCCGTCCTCGATTGGGTACGGCTCGCTAAGCGCCGATCCTATAAAGCGTGATTCAGTGTGATGGGTGACACGCGAGTGGTGGCTCCTCTATTTTGGAGAATGATTTCCGAGCACTTACCTTGAAGAAAGGGAGAAGGCCGGGGTAGTCGGCCGTAATGGCCACTTCCGAGCCGTCAAGGCTCGCTTGGTAAAAGATTCCATCATCAAACTCAATAAATATATCCGGATCCTCGCGGAAGCCAGGGTCTTCGTTGCGAGCATGGTCCTCTGGCTGAGGGGAGGGGCAATGGGATTTTCTGACTACCTTCCTCTGGTCTTCATTGCCAGAATAATTTGATTAGAGCATCTCGACAACGAGGTAGGACAATGCTGATAATCAAAAACTTACCCATTCAATGGGGTTGTACATGGAAAAACGTTCCCGACAATTTAAACGGATGAATTCTTCTTTCTCCCCCTTATAAAGATCTGCCAGAATGACGACCAGAGTGGCTAGGGTATCCAGGCCCTCGTGCTTATAGTGAGATGCGTTGTCCTCCCCATTGTAACACCATAAAGGGGTCACTCTGGACTGAAGGGGGCTGGATGCATCGCTTTATCGTGATCGCCATAACTTCGATTATCGAGAGTCCGGAGTGGGCAAGTAATCTGACCTTGCTAACTAACCTCATTACTTCCGCACTATCTTCTTGCTTGGGGCTCGGGGGGCGCCAATTGAGTAGTTTCTTCAAAGGAGCACTGGAGAATTCGGGAAGTCCATACGAAACTGGGTTCGGAAGGGGAATGTCCTCAATATAAAACCATTCCGAAGTCCACTGCGGGCCACCGACGTCCTGACCGAACCATTGGCCGAGGAGAAACGCCGCGGCGGCGGCTGCAGCACACAGGCTTTGCTTGCAACGCCCTCGGCGGCAGCTGCGGGGGGAGGAGATGCGCTGGAGTGAAACGGGAGGCGGCAAGCGGGGGAGCTCCGGGGCGGCCCGGCGGCGCCTCACGGGAGCGGGCTAGGGTTATGTGTCTCGGCTACAGGTAGCTCGGCGTCGACTGTGGCCATTACCCTCGTGTTATGTGTTATCAGTGTACATGCCACGATTGGAAAAGCTCATTCAGTGCAGAATAGGCCGGGTCTCTCGCAAGAGTTCTTGTGGGTTGTTAGTTGCGCGAGACAAAATCTCTTCCAGGATGGAACGTATTTTGTGATCAGTTTTTTGCCTCAAAATGTATGATTTTTGGAAATTTGTCTCAATTTCAGTTTTCCGATTTCTGGACACGCATGTTCTGGCTGGACATGCCATGTTTGATTCGGCACATGGCGCAAGGAAAGGGTACCCTCGGGGGCTTTAAACTTTTCTTTCCTTCTTCTGAACAGGAAAAAAAGCACATGAAGGAGAATGTAAGGATTTTAATTGCCCATCTAACGTAACATGGTAAAGAAATATTAAAACGCACACACTTATTAATGACTGTTGCCCCAGAAGAGCAGTGATCTATAGCATCGGTATGCAGCCAATGCTTAGTAACGCCACGCGGCGTCTGATATTTTCTTTGTCCAAAAGAACATGTGTTGTTGCTTAATGACAGGACGGCCCTTTCAGATCTCAACTTCTCCCTTGGGAAAGCTTTCGACGAATACATCAAGAAGCAATGCAATGCTGGCGTCAACGCCCAAGTATTGCCAGGATCAACAAAGTTCTTCCTCGTGGTGGAATTCAAGCGTTCGTTAATCAAGCTTAATCCAGAATCGGTGGGCCTCATCATTCAAGCATGCTTCGGTGGTTCTACCAATCTTTTTAAGGTATCTCATCTGCGCAATTGGTCATATAAATTCTGTGTCTCTTCTCCGGAAGTGGGATTCGAAATCATTCGAGGCGGCAACTTGTCCACCGATCTTTACTCTATGAATTTTCTTGTTTGGGGAGAGGGGGATGATGATCTCAAAGATCTTTACCGGCGTTATCATGATGCGGCCTCTAAGGATTGGACCGTGGTGTCCAATACTAAATCTCGTCGATCATATGCTCAAGCTGTTCAACAGCCCCAATTCTTTTCTTTGTAAACCACGCCTAATTCTCATGATCAAGTCATGCAGCAATCAAGGGGCCCATTAAATTCAGTTTTAACTTCGCCCAATAACACTGCAGTGGGTAGGGCGGGATCGACGCATTTTGAATCTTTGGGCCTTTTGGCCATAATGCAGCGGGCCTTTTCTGTGTTCGTTGCCTCATGACGGGTCACTCCAAGCCCAAATGCCAGAACAGAATCAGCTGTAAGGCCTGCAAGAGATGGGGGCATATTACAGTCAACTGTAGATTCTGGCCCGAAATCACCGTTCCGCCTTCCTCTTCTGACACGACGAATCCACCTATTCTGGTAAACAATCTGGAAACCGGTAACGGTGGTAGGGGGGACCCAGTGGTCAGCGTCTCTATTGTTCCGTCTTCCCGTAATGCCGGCCCTGCTAAAAATTTACTTCCCTCTGCTCGGGACTCTGCTGACGCTCATTTCCCAATTCTTTCTCTCCGCCCTCCTCAGTCTCATCAATCACTCTGTCCAACCAGGGTTTCCTCATTGCTCCATCCCACCAGTTCTGCTCCGGCGAGGTCTTCAGCAATGGCGAATTTTCCATTCGATCCGACGCCTTTCCTGCTCCCTGACACTCAAGCGATCGAGGTGGAAGGGAGGCGAGCCCGCGCTCGGGTCATCCATGGCGACATGCAGCTGTCCAACGAGAATCTAGCCATCGCCACTCTGGTGCCAATGCCCCAAGGTGAAGTCGCTTTTGTCAATGTCAGAGAGGTTCTCAGTGATTTCTTGGCCTCGCAAAGGGTTGTTTTCTCTTCTATCTCCAAATGTTCTATTGGTCAGGCGTTTGTTAGATGCAATAGTAAAGCAGATAGGGATTCCTTGGGCAATAGGAGCCCGCATCCTTTCGATGACATCCACATCATTTTCCAAAAGCATGATCAAGGTATGAACTGGAGGAAGTTTAACCTGGCCAGATACTGCTGGCTTCTTTTAGTTGGTTTCCGTGCGGATCTGCGCTATATGACTGAGCTCAATAACGGTGTCTCTAGTTTTGGGAAGTTGTTGTCTTGGGACAGAGTAAAAACCACTGATGTCGAAGTGGCAGTTAAAGTCAGAATCGATGATCTGTTAGATGTTCCTGTCAGTTTGGCGGTCACCGGGGACATGCATTTCAAAGGTGAATCTTGGACTTGCCCAATCATTATTTTTCAGGAAGAGTTGTTGGGAAGTGGCCCCCCAGACGAGGAGCCCATTCCGGTAGATGGCAACCCGCATCCATGACCTCCTGAGAAGCATCACCATCTGAATCAGCACAACCTCTTCTTTGGACCTGTACCGCAGCATGGAAACAACGAGCAACCTGAGAATGCTCAAGATGTTCAGAATGGAGATGCACAGAATGCAGATGATCTTGGTTGGGGCCACTGGGCAATGCCTCCTCTCCTTGATAATGTGCCGATGCAGAATCAACTTTTTGCTGATGCGCAAGCTCTTGAGATGGATCATAGTGGCCTCACTCTCTCTCTGGGCATTGACTCCAACAGTGTTGAAACTGCAATTCAGTTCAAGGTGCAGACAATCTTTTGTTGTTTGGAAATCTCCTAGTTCCACATGATCCGCCAGTCTTGATGCCAGAGATTCAACTTCCAGATCTCAATATGCCACTTGAGGTGGAATTGCAGCAACCTGAGATCCCTGTTGCATTGTTGCATGCTGAACTGCATGATGTGATGGAGCAGCAATTGCGAGACGCCCAAATTGATGCTGTAGTGTTTGTGCCACTGGATGTGCGAGCTAATGATGCCACTGCCTTGTCGATGTCGCATGATCAGCCACCTCCAGGGATGTCAGAATTGCACAACCAGGCCGATCCGCTACCTGATAATGCTCTGCTTCCACATCATATGCTGCCGGTCCCTTTTGCTGCTCAAGAGGGGAACTTTCAGCAACAGATAGTTGGTACTGCTGCTGAGCCTGAGGAAGCTGCTCCGGATAAATTTCAAGAGCCTGTTATTTCTGCCACAGTCAACCAAACTGTAAGCACTGCAGCTTCAGAACTACCCAGCCCAGATTCAGGTAGTTCTAATCCTCCTCCTGGCTTCCCTTTGCCCATTTTTAAAGACCAAATTCATGTGGGTGCTTGTCAACTTTTTCCTGATGCAGCAGACCCAGTCATGCAAAAAATGTTTATGTCCCAAGCACAGGAAGAACTGCACAATGCCTGTACTGGTCATGAAGAAGGAGAGCTTTGGAAGAAGCATTTTTCTCCTGAAGGGCAGCCTAAGCATTCAGGTACCTAACGAGTGGGCAAATTTTATTGCTCTTGCACTGCTTACGCCAGATAAGTTTGAGTCGGTTAAACATTTGCTTTCTTCTCAGTTATGGAAAATTATTTCCTAACATTCAGATAGCTCCATCCTGAAACCTTTTGTCATACCTGAGAAATGTGAATCTGTCCTGCAGAGCATTTGCCAGAATCAGAATGATAAAGAGGTGCTCCCAACTGTTGTGGCTTCCACTCCACCTTCAAAGCCCTCTTCAGTGGGAATGTCCTCCAACACCTTTGCCATCCAAGTGTACAAAAAGAGGAAGGAAAAAGCTCCACTTGTTGAAACCCAGGTGAGAAGAAGTTGTAGAATTCAGCAATTGAATCATGGTTACATAAAGAAAACATGCATGGATAGAAACTTCTTGCCTTGCAATGTTAATCCTCCTTCATTACCTAGCAACGTGGTTCAAAATCTCTCTATTGCTTTTTGCAAGATTCCTGAGAAAGACTGCTCAGATGAGGCCCTACACCAAGCCAAGAAGAAGAGAGGGAGCAAGGACAAAGAGGTGAAAGAGAAGAATAAGAAGAGCCCACAGAAGGGGGGTCTGCCTAGCCCTGCATAAGGATTTCTTATGAGATCTGTCTAGTTTCATTTTGAGCTACGGATGTATTGGTTATGCCATATCTAATGATCTTGTGTAAACCCATGTTTTGGGGTGAGGTTGAGCTGGCACTTTCAGTTCTGTTGCAGACTGAGATCTTTAAGCTATGCAAAGCTATGCTGATTTGTCATATCCAGTTATTTCTGCATTTCTATCATGAATAAGTAGTGGAAAATCTTGAACTGGAATATTAGAGGCATCAATGATAAAGATAAGTGGTTAGCTATCCGAAACAAAATTGATGAGACACACTGTGACTTGATTTGCATCCAAGAAACAAAGAGGGAAACATTTGACAGTAGATATCTTAAGCAGTTTTTCCCAAAACGTCTGAACAAGTTTGATTACCAACCATCTGTAGGTGCATCAAGAGGGTTACTAGTGGTTTGGAATGATTCCCTTTTCACAGGAGAGACTATCTCTAAAAACTCCTTCTCTATTTCCATTCGGTTCACCTCTAAGCTCTCCTATGATACCTGGACTTTATCAAATATCTATGGTCCTTGTCTTTCTTCTGACAGGGTTATTTTCATGGACTGGTTTTCTAATATTCACATTCCTGATGATTGTAATTGGTTGATGCTGGGGGATTTCAATTATATTAGGTATCCTTCAAATAGAAACAGAGAAGGGGGTAATCTCAATGATATGCTCTTATTCATTGAAGCAATCAGAAATTTGGGCCTTCTAGAAATTCCTTTGAAAGGGAGAGCATTTACATGGAGCAACATGTAGACAGCCCCTTTACTTGAGAAACTTGATTGGGTATTTTCTTCTGAATCTTGGACTTCCAACTTCCCTAACACCATGGTGTTGCCTCTCTCAAAGCCTATTTCTGATCATGTCCCATGCATCATTAATATTGGCACCAGGATTCCAAAGTCAAAGATTTTCAGGTTTGAAAATTACTGGATGCAGATTGATAGTTTCAAGGACACTGTGAAAAATATTTGGCAACAAGATGTTAATGAAACTGATAGTGCAAAGAGAATCGTTGCTAAGTTTAAGAGATTGAGAAAGGGCCTGAAGATTTGGGCCAAAGAGCTCTCACAGCTATCTAAACTTATTCAAGCTTGTAATGACCTCATTCTGCTTTATGACAGTTTTGAAGATTTTAGATCTTTATCCACTGTTGAATGGAATGGCAGAGAAATTGTTAAAAAGCATCTTCTTAACTTGTTGGAAATGCAAAGAGCATACTAGAAGCAAAGAGCAACAATTAGATGGATCTTTCAAGGGGAGGCTAATACTAAATATCTAAAAGTAAAAGCTACCATTAATTACAGAAGAAACTACATTGCTAGTTTGCTGGTAACATGCAAGATGATCATTAGACTAAAGCTGCAATTTTGTGGAAAGCCCACTTTTGATCTTCTGAACCTAGAGTCCCTTGTCTCAAAGATGCCTGAACTAATTGAGCTTGACAAGCCTTTAACAAAGGAGGAGATTGATGCAGTGGTTAAAGATCTCCCTTGTGATAAAGCACCAGGGCCAGATGGCTTCAATACTGATTTTATCAAGCATTGTTGGGACATCATTGCTCCAGATTTCTATAAGCTGATTGAAGACTTTTACAATTGCAAATTAAACTTGCAAAGTATCAACTCTTCTTTTATTACTTTGTTGCCAAAAAAAGATGCTCCTGTCAATGCTAATGATTTTAGGCCAATCTCTTTGCTCAACTGCACCATAAAAATCATCACAAAACTTCTTGCCGACAGACTGCAGACCGTCATCCTAAAGCTGGTTCATCAAAATCAACATGGGTTCCTTAAGAAGAGATCAATACAAGATTTTCTGGCTTGGTCATATGAGTTCATTCACCAATGTCATAAATCTGGGCAAGAATTAATTATCTTGAAATTAGATTTTGAGAAAGCTTTTGATATGATTGAGCATGAAGCTATCAGGAAAATTCTCATTGCTAAAGGCTTTGGACCTAAGTGGATTATGTGGATGGATATGATTTTCTCTTCTGGATTTTCTTCTGTGCTACTAAATGGGGTGCCTGGAAAGCAGTTTCTCTGTAAAAGAGGAGTTAGGCAAGGGGATCCTCTCTCACCTTTATTGTTTGTCATAGCTGCTGATCTGCTACAAACAATCTTAAATGAAGCTATGAGGAATGGTCTGATCTCTGCTCCTATACACACTAATTCTGATCAGGATTTTCTTGTAATCCAGTATGCAGATGATATAGTCCTTGTCATGCAAGCCAATGCTGCTCAGCTGCATCAGCTCAAAAACTTGCTCATGTATTTCAGTACCTTAACTGGCTTGAGAGTGAATTATGAAAAATCAGTGATTGTTCCTATTAACACTGCAAATGATAAGATGCTAGAATTGGCTAATATTATGGGTTTCAAAGTTGGATCTCTTCCCTTCACATACTTGGGTTTACCTCTCTGCCTGTCCAAGCCAAAGATTGAGGATTTTGTGCCCATCATGCAAAGAATTGAAAGAAGGCTGGCTAGTTGTTCCTCCCTGTTATCTTATGGAGATAAATTGGTTCTGGTAAAGTCTGTGTTTTACAGCCTGCCCATTTTCTTCATGTGTACACTTGCACTTCCAGCTGGTGTCATGGAGCAAATTAAGAAATATCTCAAACATTTCTTTTGGAGGAAATATGGAATGGAAGACAGGGGCACTGCCTTGATTGCTTGGGACAAAGTTTGCCAACCAAAAGAAAATGGAGGACTTGGGGTGTTGGATATTGCCAGTCACAACAAATGTGTACTTATGAAGCATGTACACAAGTTCTTAAATCAACATGATATTCCTTGGGTCAAATTGATTTGGGGAGCTTATTATCCTGACAGAATGCTTCACACTAACCCTCAAGGATCTTTTTGGTGGAAAAGTATTCTCAAGTTAGTGCCTGAGTTTAGACAAGCTGATGTCCCCAAGCTAGGCTTTGGCCACACTATAAGATTTTGGTTTGACAATTGGAATCAGGGCATCTTGAAAGACAGATTCCATCGGTTGTTCTCTTTCAGTAGGCAAGAGCAGATTTCTGTCCAGAAAATCAAAAGTTTGGAGGATGCATCTGAACATTTCTTTACTCCACTACCAACCCAGGCCCATCAACAATTCCAAGAACTATCTGCCCTCATGCAGGCTACCCAATTGAATAATACTCTGGACTCTTGGTGCCTACCATGGAACAATCATAAGAATGATTTTTCGGCTATCAAAATGTATTGCCACATGCAAGGAAAAGAAGTAGCCTCTCCACTCTTTAGGAGGATCTGGAAAAGTGCTACCATGTTAAGATATAAGATCTTTCTATGGCTACTGCTGCATGATAGAGCAAATGTCAGAAATCTTCTTGCCAGAAAGCACTTTCATCTGCCAAATTACAACTGTGAACTCTGTAACTGTTCTTGCGAAGAAACCAGCCTCCATCATCTGGGACTGCCCTTTTGCTCTGCAATGCTAGGATTCAATTGTTCATTCCAAAGTCAGAGGTATAAATGCTTTCGATGAGATCAACTTGTTGTCAATCCATCTGCCCAAGCAGTTTGCAATGGGCATCATCACCATGGGTTGCTGGCACATTTGGATGCAGAGAAACTCCAAAATTTTCAAAGCGCAAAACCCATCGGTTCAAGGATGGAGAAAGCTACTCAAAGATGATCTAAAGTTGATGATTCTGAGAACCAAAGACAAACACAGGGAGGCTTTTAGTGGATGGATTACAGATAATCTAAATTCATTGATCATGGACATTCCTAGAGCAGGTATTGGTTAGATGGCTCCTTTTGTTTTTTCTTTACTTGTATGTAAATAACTTTGTTTTACTTTGAATGAAAATTACCGTAGAATGATTGTTCTACGGTTTTCGGTTCAAAAAAAATGACAGGGTGGCTTATTTGATGGACTCTAGAGAAACAAGGGGTTATTTTTATTAGGTACGTTGTCACTCATTTCTAACAGATACCGTGAACACACCATTGTACTCCCTCTATTTTAAAATAGATGACTCAACTTTATACTAAAGTTAGTACAAAATTGAGTCATCTATTTTGAAACGGAGGGAGTATTAGTGTTTGGTAGCCCAGAGAGGGTATTTCCTTTTCGGTATTGTTGACGGGCGAGCGTGCGTGCACAAGGTGTGCAGTTCACGGCGTGTGATTGGTGTTGTCGCTGCACGCACGCCTGCAATGCCATGGGGCAAGCTGACGCTGTACACATTGATTCGTTTCCTCAAAGCTCCCGTCACGATGTAGTGGTTGACTCCCGTTTTCCTTCGCGAAATTACCAAAGGAATTCTGGTAGTGCGTGTCCTATCAGCTAGAAAGAATTGCATGGCTATATGTTCCAAATCAGCCCCAACTCCCATTACTGATGCATCTCATCCCCAGATATGCAGATATCTCCATCTGGCTGCTGGTGCGGCCGAAATTTGCATCTTTGCTCTCATCCTACCTCACTTTTCAAGGTCAAACGAAAAGGTGGTGGTCTTGCATGAGTGCAATGTCACTAGGTTTTTCAGCGACTGTTTTTTTTTCGCACATGAAAGGGAAAGCCAAATATGGGGAAGTTGTGACTATGCCCGCGCTGGGTGCACCCACGCTGCAACCCGGCCTTATCGCCACCGTTCAGGCTTCTGTCCTTTTTTGAGATACGAGCTATGTGAATACTTTCTGCCAGTGATTAACAGAGGATGAACAGTGCATGCCATGGCTGCTACAGCTGACTTCAGAGAGAGAAACAGAAACATGTCAGTGTAGCAGCTTCATTTTTTCTAGAATACGCACTAGCGTGCGTATCATGCATTAAAGAAGGAGAGGCGGAAAGAGCCCCATCCACCAATGATCAGTCTAGCAGCTCCATTAGCATTTACTAGCAAGGAGGCCGGTTTCTATGAACAGTTCTGGCCACAATGTGCCTTTTCAGATTACATGGCGTGTAGTGTTTATAGTGCTAGCCTAGTGCCACACATTCAAAGAACGTGGCAATCAGTCAGAATATAGACTGCATGCACTTGTTTTGGGTAAATGTCCTAATGAAGAACATGGTGGACCCTATATTTTCACGGTGCGTTTTTTCATCAGAATAATATATGGGCCTCAAAAATTAATATATTAACTTGATACAGTAAAAAAAACATACACGCTGAGACTGTATACTCGATAAACTTGATTATATTTTTTTCGCTTGTGCATGTGCATTTAAACAGTGAAGTTCAATATATATACATATGCCAGCATCACAAATTAAGACCGTGAGAGGGATAGAGCTTTGCCGTGCATGTGCGCATGCAAAATAGTTTACGAGAGGGTGAGAGACATGACATGAGGAGAGAAGTGTCCAGCAGAGATTGTTGTTCACACTGGTTTAATCACTGACACATCTACAGTTCATGGAACGGATCTTGAGGAGAACAGCACAACATGGAGGACCTAGATAATGGGTGTAGCGTCGGTGCACCTATCCTGAGTGTAGAAAAACCACTCCTAGCGTCGGTGCACCTAGATAATGGGTGTAGCGTCGGATGGTGTAGCTTTGTTCAGTAGTGATTTTTCAAAAAGGGGATTACCTTGTCCTCTGCATCACAGGATGCACACAACCATGGCATTGTTTAAGAGCGTAATGATAACTGGATGGAACAAAGAAGTCTTTGCAATATGGGAACGACTAGGAGAATGCATCCAAGGTGTCTAACAGTTCAGCCTTCATTCATGAACCCGACAGAGATAAATAATAATGAAACAAGCGTTACTGTATTGGGTTTTTTCTCTGTGGGGACCCCACCATTTTGGGCACCCTGTGTGCTCGCTCATCTCACCCCCCTCATCTATGGGCCTGGTCCAAGGTTGCGTTGAATCTTTTCCCAGAGTTCCACCTCTCTCGTTGAGGCCCCCAAGGGAGATGGACTTGCAGATTTAGAGCGCCCAACGGGGGCCCATTCACAGGATTTGACCATGTTTCACAGTACGCATCCGCCACCTGCCACCATCTGAAGTGCAAGTCTCCCAGCAAAGTCATGTGATAGGACAAAATTTTAAAAAATAACGCACATTTGCTAGCCTACTGAAGTGTTAGTCATGGAAATTCTGACATGCATGGTGTAGTGTTGTAAAGCCAAATGCCTCATTCTTGTATACGCGTGCGAATCCAAGCAAGTCCATTTCTCATCATCGATGTAAATCGCAATTTAGGTCCAGATCGTGCCGCCTCATGTTGCTATACATTCTCCTGGGATTACTTGTACATGCAGTTCTACAATAGTGACTTGTGCATTCTCCCACCGCCTTCCATTGTACTCACCGTAGTAGAGAAACAAATATACCATTCTCTAGAGTGGTTGTGGCACATGCTTGTGATGGGTATGCTTAGGATAATTTGGGTTGATTGATGTTGGTTTGGGACGGGGGTGGGTGTGGGTGGCAAAAAGACGCAAAGAGAATGATTAGGCGGCAAAGAGGGAACAACATGCAGAGGCATCAACACATTATAGGCAAGGGCACAAGCTGGCAAATAGGGAATCTATACTAGGATGAGGGAGGCAGAGGCTCCTGAGTGAATCTGAGTAAATTAGAATATTGGGTAATCATATTAAGACCATAGTTAATAACAATGAAACAGACAACTCATGCCCCGCCTTCCAAAGTACCAAATTACTCTAGAAAATCTTCCTATGACGCAAGAAATAAGTTTCGACCTAATTAAAGAACATGCCTAGTACATCACTCTCATTCTTGTCTAAGTAATAGTGTCAAAGCTAATCCAGAACTATCATCTTCAACCCGAGTTCCTAATTCATCCCATTCATAATAAGAAAACCCCACGATAGATTGAACCGTTCATGGTGTACTTGGCGATAAGTACAACATACAACTTACTCTCCTCACTATTGTTCTCCAGTAAGAGGATAAGAGAACTAGTACTTGATGCATTGATGATGCTACTTGGAGGAGCTATCTATTTATGGGCAATGTGCATCGAAAATTCTCGGGGCCCAAACTATATGTACTTCAGTATTCACTTCACCCAAATGCATAGGGACAATAGTACTACCATCATATTTCTCTTTGCAGGCCCGCTGTGGAAATGCTCATTCAATGCAAAATGGTGTCTCTCGCACGAGTTGTTGTTGGTTGCTGGATGGGCCCAAACTAAACATTACACGGGATGGAGCTTGCGCCATGATCTAATTTCTGGGCAGGCACATATAGAAACTATATATGTCAATGATCATACGAACATAGATGAACACAGTTAAAAGAAAAAAAATACAGGCATATAAACACAGTTCATTGCCGGCAACACATATAAATTAAATTAACTAGAAACTTAAATGGAGACAGAGAGCGGCGCTAGGATATCACCTCTTCGGTGCTGGTCCCTTGCCCTTTTGTTCGCTGGTGCGGCTTTAGCCCTTCGTTCAGGTGGCGGCAGTGGGATAGTCGTCCTGGTCAGAGCCGTTGAAGACGTCGGAGTCGTCGGAGGAGATGACATTGGATATACTCCGAACCGGGCGGCCTTGGCCTTGGCCGCTGCATCCGCCGCCCCCCTCGTGATCCGACTTCTCGATGGCGTGCCGAAGGGCTTTGGCGTTTTTGTGGAAGAGCCACCGCGCATCCGTCTAACTGCGGTGAGCGAGAAGTGGAGGACCAACACGAGGAGTTGGTCCTCCGGATCAATGGGAACGCGCATGGAAGATGGTAGGAGGACACCGCCTTTGCCGGCACAGCCACCCTCTCTCTAACCCACTACCTCTCATGATGTGCGGCCCGCCCCTCGGATTCGGCTGTCCGCATCTGCACTAGCACCAACACGAGAATGAGGACAAGCGGTGGCTGGGGACGCCATTCAGAGCAGGTTGAGAAGAGCTCGGAGAACGGAGTTTTGCGGACCACCTGGAAATTGTGCGGATGTGACGGGCCGGTCCCATCATCCGCATTGCGTCGCCAGGCAATAGGGGACGATGCAGACCGAGAGCTTCTACCGTGGTCCAGCCACGAGCGATGCAACATGATGCGGTCGTTCAGATCGGGGATATTTGTGCGGTTCGGGTGGTCCGGTCCGATGTGCCGGACGCGCCAGGGCGTTTGCGGGCCTTCCCATACCCGCCACAGATATGGGTATTGTTTGAAGGGTGTCGATCAGCCTGGATCTCCATCGTCGGTTTTGGGAGGTCGGTTGGGTCACGGTTTTGTGACCTGACACTGACTGGTCTGTCCATTGGATTAGTTTTGGGAGCCTGGCTGTAGATGCTCTTAGAAGTTATGTCAAATAAGCATGGGACCCACCACCACTGATATTTTAAGTCCCACATGTTGCTCTGCTGTCTCTCTGCCTTCCATAGTGTGACTTAATACAACTATTACGGTGGTTGGCGACACCGTAAAACAGCTGGTGCAGAGGTGAACGAAATGCCAGGCCGCATGTCAGACCACTACGTTAGTACTCTCTCCGTCCGAAAATACTTGTCATTAAAATCAATAAAAAGGGATGTATCTAGATGTATATTAGTTCTAGATACATCTCTTTTTATCCATTTCGATGACAAGTATTTTGATGCATCTATGGCTAGTATGTAAGGGTATGAACCATAGCGAACTTGGAATAGAGTAGGTCAACACAAAAATAAATAAAGAATGAGTTCATTACAGTACCTTATGTGGTGGCTTTGTTTCTTTCAATAACGGAGCTTATAAGATTTCCTGTTGAGTTTTGTGTTGTGAAGTTTCCAAGTTTAGGGTAAAGCTTTTATGGACTATGTAATAAGGAGTGGCAAGAGCCTAAACTTAGGGATTCCCAAGGAACCCTAAGATATTCAAGAATAGCCAAAACCCTAAGCTTGGGGATGCCCCGGGAAGGCATCCCCTCTTTCATCTTCGTTCATTGGTAACTTTACTTGGAGCTATATTTTTATTCGCCACATGATATGTGTTTTGCTTGGAGCGTCGTGTATTATATTAGTCTTTGCTTTTTAGTTTACCACAATCATCCTTGCTGTACACACCTTCTGGGAGAAGCCTATTTGACTAGAATTTGCTAGAATACTCTATGTGCTTCACTTATATTTTTTTGAGCTTGATAGTTTTTGCTCTAGTGCTTCACTTATATCTTTTAGAGCACGGCGGTGATTTATTTTGTAGAAATTACTAGTCTCTCATGTTTCACATATATCTTTTTGAGAGTCTTCTAGAACAGCATGGTATTTGGTATGGTTATAAAATTGGTCCTAGAATGGTAGGCATCCAAGTTGGGTATAATAAAAACTATCATAGGAAGTGAATTGGATGCTATGATCAATTTGATACTTGATAATTGTTTTGAGATATGGAGGTAGTGATATTAAAGTCATGCTAGTTGGGTGATTATGAATTTAAATAATGCTTGTGTTGAAGTTAGCAAATCCCGTATCATGCACGTATGGTTAAAGTTGTGTAACAAATTTAAAACATGAAGTGTACCTGGCTTGTGCATCCTTATGAGTGATGGTCGGGGACGAGCGATGGTCTGTTCCTACCAATATATCCCCCTAGGAGCATGCGCGTAGTACTTGATTTTTGATGACTTATAAATTTTTGCAATAAGTATATGAGTTCTTTTGACTAATGTTGAGTCCATGGATTATACGCACTTTAACCTTTCCACCATTGCTAGCCTCTTCGGTACCATGCATTTCCTTTTGTCACCTTGAGAGTTGGTGCAAACTTCATCGGTGCATCCAAACCCCGTGATACGATACGCTCTATCACACATAAACCTCCTTATATCTTCCTCAAAACAGCCACCTTACCAACCTATTATGGCATTTCCATAGCCATTCCGATATATATTGCCATGCAACTTTCCACCGTTCCGTTTATCATCATTATGACATACATTACTTTTGTCATATTGTCATTGCATGATCATGTAGTTGACATCGTATTTGTGGCAAAGCCACCATGCATTATTTTTCATACATGTCACTCTTTATTTATTGCACTATCCCGGTACACCGCCGGAGGCATTCACATAGAGTCATATCTTGTTCTAGTTTCCAGTTGTAATTCATATGTTGTAATCAATAGAAGTGGGATGATCATCATTATTAGAGCATTGCCCAAAGAAAAGAAAAAAAAGAAGAAAGGCCAAAAGAAAAATGAATGGCCCAAAAAAAGAAGAAAAAAGAAAAAAAAGAAAAAGAAAAAGAAAATAAATAAAAAGGGCAATGTTACTATCTCTTTTTCCACACTTGTGCTTCCAAGTAGCACATTGTTCTTCATGTAGTGAGTCTCATATATTGTGCTTCAAAGTGGCACCATCTTTTTCATATAGTGAGTCTCGTAAGTTGTCTTTTTCATACTAGTGGGAATTTTTCATTATAGAACTTGGCTTGTATATTCCTACGATGGGCGTCCTCAAATGCCCTAGGTCTTCGTGAGCAAGCAAGTTGGATGCACAGCCACTAGTGTTCTTTTGATGAGCATTCATTTATAGCTCTAGTGCATCCGTTGCATGGCAATCCCTACTCCTCATGTTGACATCAATTGATGGGCATCTCCATAGCCCGTTGATTATCCTCGTCAATGTAAGACTTTCTCCTTTTTTGTCTTCTCCACACAATCCCCATCATCATATTCTATTCCACCCATAGTGCTATATCCATGGCTCACGCTCATGTATTGCGCGCAGGTTGAAAAAGTTTGAGATTACTTAAGTATGAAACAATTGCTTGGCTTGTCATCGGGGGTATAGAAGTTGGCAACATCTTTGTGTGACGAAAATGATGCATAGCCCAACTATATAATTTTGTAGGGATGAACTTTCTTTAGCCATGTTATTTCGAGAAGACATGATTACTTTGATTAGTATGCTTGAAGTGTTACTATTTCTTTTATCAATATGAACTTTTATTTTCAATCATTTGGATCTGAACATTCATGCCACAATAAAGAAAATTACATTGAGAATTATGCTAGGTAGCATTCCACATCAAAAATTCTCTTCTTATCATTTACCTACTCGAGGACGAGCAGGAATTAAGCTTGGGGATGCTTGATACGTCTCCAACATATCTATAATTTTTTATTGTTCCATTTTATTATATTACCCCTTTTGGATGTTTATGGGCTTTATTTTACACATTTATATCATTTTTGGGACTAACCTACTAACCGGAGGAATATCAAACGGAGTCCAAACGGAATGGAACCTTTGGGAGCGTGATTTTTGGAACGAACTTGATCCAGAGGACTTGGAGTGCAAGTCAAGAAGCAGCCGAGGACTCCACGAGATAGGAGGGCGCCCCCCCCCCCTATAGGACGCGCCCCCTGTCTCGTGGGCCCCTCGGGCGTCCACCGACGTACTTCTTCCTCCTATATAAGCCTACGTACCCCGAAAATATCCAGGGAGCATCCAAAAAACAATTTCCACTGTCGTTACCTTCTGTATCCGCGAGATCCCATCTTGGAGCCTTCGCCAGTGTTCTGTCGGAGGGGGAATGGACCACGGAGGGCTTCTAGATCAACATCCTTGCCCCTCCGATGAGTTGTGAGTAGTTTACCACAAACCTACGGGTCCATAGTTATTAGCTAGATGGCTTCTTCTCTCTTTTTGGATCTCAATACAATGTTCTCCCCCTCTCTTGTGGAGATCTATTCGATGTAATCTCTTTTTGTGGTGTGTTTGTCGAGATCCGATGAATTGTGGGTTTATGATCAAGTTTATCTATGAATAATATTTGAATCTTCTCCGAATTCTTTTATGTATGATTGAGTTATCTTTTCAAGTCTCTTCGAATTATCAGTTTGGTTTGGCCTACTAGATTGATCTTTCTTGCCATGGGAGAAGTGTTTAGCTTTGGGTTCAATCTTGTGGTGTCCTTACCCAGTGACAGAAAGGGTTGCAAGGCACGTATTGTATTGTTGCCATCGAGGATAACACGATTGGGTTTATATCATATTGCTTGAGTTTATCCCTCTACATCATGTCATCTTGCTTAATGCATTACTCTGTTCTTATGAACTTAATACTCTAGATGTAGGCAGGAGTCGGTCGATGTGTGCAGTAATAGTAGTAGATGCAGGCGGGAGTCGGTCTATTTGTTGCGGACGTGATGCCTATATACATGATCATGCCTAGATAATCTCATAATTATTCGCTTTTCTATCAATTGCTCGACAGTAATTTGTTCACCCACTGTAATACTTATGCTATCTTGAGAGAAGCCTCTAATGAAACCTATGGCCCCTGGGTCTATCTCTTATCATATTTTCTTCCAATCTACTTTTATTTGCATCTTTACATTTTGCATCTATATTATAAAATACCAAAAATATATTTATCTTATCATACTATCTCTATCAGATCTCACTTTCGCAAGTGACCGTGAAGGGATTGACAACCCCTTTATTGCGTTGGTTGCGAGTTCTTGGTTTGTTTGTGTAGGTGCTGGGACTTTTGAGGAGCCTCCTATTGGATTGATACCTTGGTTCTCAAAAACTGCGGGAAATACTTACGCTACTATTGCTGCATCACCCTTTCCTCTTCAAGGAAAACCAACGCAAGCTCAAGACGTAGCACACCATGACGTCACCCTCCTTCAACAATGAAGACAAGGATGCTTGTCTATTGAAGATAGACCTGAAAAAGAAGAACCGGAAGAGATCAACAAGGATGAAGGGATCAAGAAGGGCATGGAGGTTCAAGCTCCAGCGATGAAAGAAGAAGACATCCCTCAACCCTTACCTAACCTCTTTACTCCAACTGAGATTGAAACTTTCAAGATGATTGAGTTAGCTCGCATACAAAATAAGTATCTCACACAGGAGAATATTTTGCTGAAGGATCATATTGCCGGACTCAAGGGCATTATCCGCAAGTTGCAGGAGCTTTTACGCTCAATGTGCGATTATCCACCATCATCATCACCACCTCCATCACCTCCGAGGACATAATCACACGGGTATGGGCACTACCCTTGGCAACTGCCAGGCTTGGGGGAGGTGCCCCGGTATCGTATCACAATCACACTTTTATCTTTACCGTTTTATTTAGTTCGATCCTTTTAGTAGTATCTTGATCTAGTAGATTAAAGTTTTAGTATCAAGTAGTTTTGAGTTTTGCTTTGTGATCTCTTTATGAAATCGAGTCCGTGAGCTATCTATAATAAAGATTAGTTTTGAGTCAAGGACTTTGCTATCTTGCTATGATCTTGAGAAAGTAGAAAGAATAAAAGAGTTCATATTGATCTTATGGTTAGTGATGACTTCACACATAAAAAGTATGAGGCGTAAAAGTTGTTGACAGTTGATAAACGTAGTTTTGGTCATCGTTGCAAATAATAGGAAGTAATAAGGAAAGAGAGGTTTTCACCTGCAAATATATTATCATGGACATCTTTTATGATTGGGAGCACTCATTAAGTATGACATGCTAAAAGAGTTGACGTTGGACAAGGAAGACAACGTAATGGTTTATGTTTTCTCACATCTCAGTTAAAGTATATTGTCATTGATCTTATCAACATGTTGAGCTTGCCTTTCTCCCTCATGCTAGCCAAACTCCTTGCACCAAGTAGAGATACTACTTGTGCTTCCATATATCCTAAAACCAGTTTTGCCATGAGAGTCCACCATACCTACCTATGGATTGAGTAAGATCCTTCAAGTAAGTTGTCATGTTGCAGGCAATAAAAATTGCTATCTAAATATGTATGACTTATTAGTGCAGAGAAAATAAGCTTTATACGATTTTGTTATGGAAGCAATAAAAGCGACGGACTGCATAATAAAGGTCCACATACAAGTGGCAATATAAAGTGACGTTCTTTTGCATTAAGATTTTATGCATCCAACCCTAAAGCACATGACAACCTCTGCTTCCCTCTACGAATGGCCTATCTTTTACTTTATGTTTTTACTTTATTGCTTGATTCAAGGTGATCTTCACCTTTCCTTTTTTCATTTTATCCTTTGGCAAGCTCCTCGTGTTTGAAAGATCATGAAATATATATCCAACTTGATGTAAGTTAGCATGGATTATTATTGTTTACATCACCTAAAGGTGAGTACGTTAGGAGGAAACACAATAAGCCCCTATCTTTCTCAGTGTCCGGCTGAAACTCCATAACCACAAGTACTGCGTGAGTGTTAGCAATTGTAGAAGACTACATGATACTTGAGTGTGTGGACTTACTGAAAAGTTGTATTCTTGACTCTTTCTGATGTTATGATAAATTGCAATTACTTCAATGACTGAGATTATAATTTGTTAGCTTCCAATGAAGTTTCTGAACCATACTTGACATTGTGAATTGATCGTTACTTGAGCATAAGAAGTCATATGACAAAATCAATTTATGTTACTGTTATAAGAATGATCATGATGCCCTCATGTCTGTATTTTATTTTTATCGACACCTCTATCTCTAAACATGTGGACATATTTTTCGATTTCGGCTTCCGCTTGAGGACACGCGAGGTCTAAGCTTGGGGGAGTTGATACGTCCATTTTGCATCATGCTTTTATATCAATATTTATTGCATTATGGGTTGTTATTACACATTATATCTCAATACTTATGGCTATTCTCTCTTATTTTACAAGGTTTACCATGAAGAGGGGGAATGCCGGCAGCTGAAATTCTGGCTCGAAAAGGAGCAAACATTGGAAACCTATTCTGCACCGCTCCAAAAATCCTAAAACTCCACGAAACTTATTTTTGGAATTATTAAGAATTATTGAGCGGAAGAAACACCTCCGGGGGCCCACACCCTGGCCAAGAGGGTGGGGGGTCCGCCCACCCCTACTTGGCGCGCCCCTGTCTCCCAGGCCCCCTGGTGGCCCTCTGGTGTCCATCTTCTGCTATATGAAGGCTTTTACCCTCGAAAAAATCGTGGGCAAGCTTACGGGACGAAACTCCGCCGCCACGAGGCGGAACCTTGGCGGAACCAATCTAGGGCTCTAGCGGAGTTGTTCTGCCAGGGACACTTCCCTCCGGGAGGGGGAGATCATCACCATCGTCATCACCAACGATCCTCTCATCGGGAGAGGGTCAATATCCATCAACATCTTCACCAGCACCATCTCCTCTCAAAACCGACGAGATACATGGCAAGGAACCCCAAAACGAGGAATGCACAAATGAAAGAGGTGCTAAGAAGAGAAAGGAAAGAAGCAAATCAGTCCAGATTAGGTTCCAGATGCCTTTTTTCTTCCTCAATTCATCTCAAGAAAACGGTGCTGGCACAATGCGTAGTAGGATAAGAGGAAAGGAGCGCTATCGCTTACTCACCTTGCATTTTGGGAAATTTGAGGAGCGAAACTGGCATATCTTCAGCACCTGGAGATGGACACCCCCCGTGGACGAGTTTTTAACGAGCGCAGGACCTATGTTGACAGCTAATTACAGTGTATTGTGTGGATGTGTGATACGTTGGTGTGGAGTGCGTAGCTAGTCATCCAGGGAACAAACGCTGCTTTGTTATCCCCTCTCTCTGCTGGACTGGGCCGAAACAGGCACAGCTGTGAGGCCGATTGAGCCCATTTATTAAACTCTTTTAGGCTAGTTTGTTCTCGGGATGAGCTCAGTCGAATCTAGTTGGAGGGTGCTCCGAGCTGAGTCTAAAAGAAGTCTAAAAGCACACTCGCTCCATGCAAGCCTGCATACCACTACAGTGAATTGCCTTAGCTATTCCATGGATATGTCTCAAAAAAATATGCCATGGGTTCTTTTATTAATTTTTTCAGAAAGATGTCATGGATTTTTTAATTCTATTTGGGAAAGAGTCCATGAATTTTTAACTTTGGGCGCGTTGGTCAGTTAGTCGCCTACGTATGGAAGGGTGTCGGGCAACCGGCCTGCTGGATTAGATTAAGAACCTCTACTTATGATTTATTTTAGTTTTCCCGTCAAATACTATATAAGAGGAATCTTGAAATAACCAAATGGAGCTCGAATTGTCCAAAAATCTCAGCATCTCAGTAACCAATTAACTAACGTTGCATCAATTTGAAGATTGGTTGACAGCGAAACCGGGAAAGACATGCCAGATACTCGTAGCGAAATCCAAGGTGGAGCCTCAAACTACTAGCATAGAAAGCACTTGGAGTTTGAACAAGCGGCTGCAACGACCTAAAAACAAGGCAAAGGGATTGCCTGGCTAATACAACTACCAAAATATCAGGTGAGGGCTCTGTGCAACCACAACCTCCTAGAATCATAATGCCTTCAGTTGATTTGATGCTAGCGTCTATTGTCAATTCGTGCCATACGATGTCCTAGTGCCTACCCTTCCCATGCAAACTGTTTTGTCAGGTCATCTCTTTCTGGCTTACTCATGTCAATCGTAGGCTCATTGCGCAAAAAGTAACTACCACATTTTTCCTCTTTGAACATGTCTTCTTGCCACAAGATATGAGATGGAGGCTAGCTATCTTACTTACACATATACATATATAGCGCGGTGTTGGAATGTAGACGGACGATCTAAACCCGAGTAGTAAATTTAAATACTATTTCGAGTACCATACTACTGAATGACATTTATTTTCATTTGCTTTACAGAAAGCTGTGGACTATACATGTGTGGTCCCTAGCATGCTAGTACTAACAACAGCTTTATTAAGACTACTCCCTCGGAAATGTTTCATATGAAACAGTTGCAATTTTTAGGTAACAGAAAGATTCAACTCTCATCCGTTGTATCAAGAGAATACACACGATGCTCGGATTTCTAGCTGTCACCGAATAGGATTTTAGGAAATAGCTTGTTGTTTTAAGTCCTACGTTGTGCTCACCAGATCAAAGGAGTTACAAGCACCTGTTGCAATCAAATCGTCTCTCGCATGGGATTATTGCACCGTCTGAAATGCAAGATTTCCAACAAAAATAAAGTGAGCCAACAAATGTAAGGAAACAAACACACATTAGTTTCCCTATTATAGTGTTGTTGATCGAACTGGCAGGAACATAATTTCCCTTAATAATCCTATGTCTAGGATGCTTTTACAGGGGATTTACGTAACCTTCCTTCTTAATTCGTCACCCACCTTGAATTCCACCAATGTAGCCCCCTCCTTCTTCCTGACCTTCATCAAGTGCAAAGATGTTAAAGAATAATGGAGAGATCTGTACATGCAGAAGGAGAGAGCATAGTTGGAGCAAATCCAGTCCATGCATATAATGCTTGATTTTCTCTGGCGGCTGACTTAAATAAGTGCATACAAATCCTCACTATGTGTTGGCTGGGAGATCAGGTGTCTTAATTGGTGACCACATTGGCTCCTGTTTAATGGAAGCACAAACTTTCTTCGAGCGAGTCACTTCCCCTGAACATGCTGATGCCAAGGCTGTTTGACATGCTCTCACTTGTGCACTGCAGCATGGTTTTGATAAGATTGTGCTTTCCTCCAACTGCCTTTCCTACAATAATACGTATGGTAATTTTAATAAGATGCCCTCTGATTTTGAGAATAGTGTGAAAGAATTTATAATTTCTCAAAAGAATTTTAATGCTTTGTTTGAAGAAAAATTGCTCAAAGTTGATGATTTGGCTACGAACGTTGATAGACTTTCGCTTGATGTTAAATCTCTTAAACTTAGATCTACTCCGCCTAAGCATGATATCAATGTGTCTCTCAAAGCCATGAGAATTTCCATTGATGAATGCAAGGAAAGAACCGCTAGATTGCGTGCTAAGAAAGATTGCTTTGTAAAGGCGTGTTCTTCTAGTTTCCATGAAAATAATGATGAAGATCTTAAATTTATTGATGTGTCTCCTATTAGATCTTTGTTTTGCAATATGAATCTTGATAATAATGGGACTGGAGATGAGTCAACTTTATTTAGAAGGCGTCCCAAGAATTCGGAGTTTTTACATCTTGATGCTAAATTTTGTAAAAGTGGGATTGGAGAGGTCATGACTTTAAATAGTATTGAACCCACTATCTCGGATTTCAGGGAATTTGATTATGATAATTGTTCTTTAGAAAGTTCTATTTCCTTGTTGAAATCCATTGTTAATTCTCCTCATGCTTATAGTCAAAATAAAGCTTTTACCAAACATATCGTTGATGCCGTGATGCAATCTTTTGACGAAAAACTTAATTTGGAAGTCTCTATACCTAGAAAACATAATGATGAGTGGGAACCTACTATAAAGATTAAAATTAAAGATCATGAGTGTTTTGCTTTGTGTGATTTGTGTGCTAGTGTTTCCACGATTCCAAAAACTTTATGTGATATTCTAGGTTTCCATGATCTTGATGATTGCTCTTCAAATTTGCACCTTGCCGATTCCACCATTGAAAATCCAATGGGAAGGATCAATGATGTTCTCATTGTTGCAAATAGAAATTTGGTGCCTATAGATTTTATCGTTCTTGATATAGATTGCAATCTTTCTTGCCCTATTATTTTTAGTAGAGCTTTCCTTAGAACGATTCATGGGATTATTGATATGAAGGAAGGGAATATTATATTCCAATTTCCATTAAAGAAAGGCATGGAGCACTTTTCAAGAAACAAAGTCAAATTACTTTATGAATCTATCATGCGAGCTACCTATGAATCAAGTGCCAAAGATGGCACTACTTAGATCTGTCTTCGCTTTTATGCCCAGCTAGGGGCGTTAAACGATAGCGCTAGTTGGGAGGCAACCCAATTTTCTTTGTGTTTTTTGTTTTTGTTCCTATTTAGTAATGAAATTTTGCATGTACTTTCTGTTTAGATGTGTTTTCATGTTTTAGTTAGTGTTTGTGCCAAGTAGAACCTATAGGATAGCCTATGATGATAGTTGATTTGATTCTGCTGAAAAACAGAAACTTTGCGCTGACAAGAAACAAATCAATAAATAATAGCAATGTGCTTTTGAATTGATTCTTTTTGCTGATGATCAATAATTTTTTTACAGGACTTCCTATTTTGGTAGGATTTTTAGAGTTCCAGAAGTTTGCGTTAGTTACAGATTGCTACAGACTATTCTGTTTTTGTCAGATTCTGTTTTTCGTGTGTTGTTTGCTTATTTTGGTGCATCTATGGCTAGTATTAAGTGGTATGGACCATAGAGAACTTGGAATACAGTAGGTTTAACACCAATATAAATAAAGAATTAGTTCATTACAGTACCTTATGTGGTGGTTTTGTTTTCTTTCACTAACGGAGCATATAGGATTTCCTGTTGAGTTTTGTGTTGTGAAGTTTTCATGTTTTGGGTAAAGATTTGATGGACTATGGAAAAAGGAGTGGCAAAAACCTAAGCTTGGGGATTCCCGAGGCACCCCAAGATATTCAAGAATAGCCAAAAGCCTAAGCTTGGGGATGCCCCTGGAAGGCATCCCCTCTTTTATCTTCGTTCATTCATAACTTTACTTGGAGCTATATTTTTATTCGCCACATGATATGTGTTTTGCTTGGAGCGTTGTGTATTATATTAGTATCTGCCTTTTAGTTTACCACAATCATCCTTTCTGTACACACCTTTTGGGAGAAGCCTACTTGATTAGAATTTATGAGAATACTCTATGTGCTTCACTTATATCTTATGAGCTAGATAGTTTTTGCTCTAGTGCTTCACTTATATCTTTTAGAGCACGGCGGTGGCTTAATATTATAGAAATTGCTAATCTCTCATGCTTCACTTATATTATTTTGAGAGTCTTTTAGAACAGCACGGTATTTTCTATGGTTATTAATTTGGTCCTAGAATGATGAGCATCCAAGTTGGGTATAATAAAACTATCATAGAAAGTGCATTAAACACTAGGATCAATTTGATGCTTGATAATTGTTTTGAGATATAAAGGTAGTAATGTTAGAGTCATGCTAGTGGGTAATTATGAAATTGAGAAATACTTGTGTTGGAGTTGGCATGTCCCGTAGCATCCACGTATGGTAAAAGTTGTGTGACAACTTTGTTGCATGAAGTGCTCTTTTGATTGTCTTCCTTATGAGTGGCAGTCGGGGACGAGCGATGGTATTTTCCTACCAATCTATCCCTCTAGGCGCATGCGTAGTAGTACTTTGCTTCGAGGGCTAAGTAGACTTTTGCAATAAGTATATGAGTTCTTTATGACTAGTGTGAGTCCATGGATATATGCACACTCATCCTTCCACTTAGCTAGCCTCTTTTATACCGCGCAACTTTTGCCGGTAGCATGCACACATTATTTACGTTCCTCAAAACAACCACCATACCTACCTATTATGGCATTTCCATAGCCATTCCGAGATATATTGCCATGCAACTTTCCACCATTCTGTTTATTATAACATGCTCCATCATTGTCATATTGCTCTTTGCATGATCATGTAGTTGACATCGTATTTGTGGCAAAACCACCTTCATATTTTCATACATGTCACTCTTGATTCACTGCATATCCCGGTATACCGCCGGAGGCATTCATATAGAGTCATATCTTTTTCTAGCTTTGAGTTCTAATTCTTGAGTTGTAAATCAATAAAAGTGTGATGATCTTCATTATTAGAGCATTGTCCCAGTGAGGAAAGGATGATGAAGACTATGATTCCCCCACAAGTCGGGATGAGACTTCGGACTTTACAAAGAAAAAAAAGAAAGAAAAAAAAAGAAAGGCCAAAAAGAAAAAGAAAAAGGCCAAAGAAAAAAAAGAGAAAAAGAAAAAGATAAAAATAGAAAAAAATAAAATGAGAGAAAAAGAGAGAAGAGACAATTGCTACTATCTCTTTTCCTCACTTGTGCTTCAAAGTAGCACCATGATCTTCATGATAGAGAGTCTCCTATGTTGTCACTTTCATATACTAGTGGGAATTTTTGATTATAGAACTTGGCTTGTATATTCCAATGACGGGCTTCCTCAAAATGCCCTAGGTCTTCGTGAGCAAGTGATACGTCCATTTTGCATCATGCTTTTATATCAATATTTATTGCATTATGGGCTGTTATTACACATTATATCTCAATACTTATGGCTATTCTCTCTTATTTTACAAGGTTTACCATGAAGAGGGGGAATGCCGGCAGCTGGAATTCTAGATGGAAAAGGAGCAAACATTAGAAACCTATTCTGCACAGCTCCAAAAATCCTAAAACTCCACGAAATTTATTTTTGGAATTAATAAGGATTATTGAGCAGAAGAAACACCTCAGGGGGGCACACCCTGGCCGGGAGGGTGGGGGCGTGCCCACCCCTACTGGGCGCGCCCCCTGTGTCCTAGGCCCCCTGGTGGCGTTCTGGTGTCCATCTTCTTCTATATGAAGGCTTTTACCCTGGAAAAAATCGTGGACAAGCTTACGGGACGAAACTCCGCCGCCACGAGGCGGAACCTTGGTGGAACCAATCTAGGGCTCCAGCGGAGCTGTTCTGCCGGGGACACTTCACTCCGGGAGGGGGAAATCATCACCATCGTCATCACCAACGATCCTCTCATCGGGAGGGGGTCAATCTGCATCAACATCTACACCAGCACCATCTCCTCTCAAAACCCTAGTTCATCTCTTGTATCCAAACCACAAATTGGTACCTCTCGGTTGCTAGTAGTGTTGATTACTCCTTGTAGTTGATGCTAACTGGTTTACTTGGTGGAAGATCATATGTTCAGATCCTTAATGCATATTATTACTCCTCTTATTATTAACATGAATATGCTTTGTGAGTAGTTACGTTTGTTCCGGAGGACATGGGTGAAGTCTTGCTATTAGTAGTCATGTGAATTTGGTATTCGTTCGATATTTTGATGAGATGTATGTTGTCTTTCCTCTAGTAGTGTTATGTGAAGACATGAAACTTCACCATTATTTGGGCCTAGATGAAGGCATTGGGAAGTAATAAGTAGATGATGGTTTGCTAGAGTGACATAAGCTTAAACCCTAGTTTATGTGTTGGTTCGTAAGGGGCTGATTTGGATCCATATGTTTAATTTTGTGGTTAGGTTTACCTTAATACTTCTTTTGTAGTTGCGAATGCTTGCAATAGGGGTTAATCATAAGCGGGATGCTTTTCCAAGCAAGGGTAGTACCCAAGTACCGGTCCACCCACATATCAAATTATCAAAGTACCGAACGCGAATCATATGAGTGTGATGAAAACTAGCTTGACGATAATTCCCATGTGTCCTCGGGAGCTCCTTTCTCATTATAAGAAATTGTCCAGGCTTATCCTTTGCTACAACAAGGATTGGGCCACCTTGCTGTCCTTTATTTACTTTCATTGCTTCTTACTCGTTACAATTTATCTTATAACAAAACTATCTGTTACCTACAATTTCAGTGCTTGCAGAGAAAACCTTACTGAAAACCACTCATCATTTCCTTCTGCTCCTCGTTGGGTTCGACACTCTTACTTAACGAAAGGACTACGATATATCCCCTACACTTGTGGGTCATCAAGACTCTTTTCTGGCGCCATTGCCGGGGAGTGAAGCGCCTTTGGTGAGTGGAACTTGGTAAGGAAACATTTATATAGTGTGCTGAAATTTTTTGTTACTTGTCACTATGGAAACTAATCCTTTGAGGGGCTTGTTCGGGGTATCTTCACCCCGACCAGAAGAGCAAAGAGTTGCTCCTCAACCTACTGAACCTACTGAAAATATTTACTTTGATATTCCTTCGGGTAGGACTTGGCTCGCCGTGCGGGAAAATTTCTGCTAAGCTTTTCTCGACTGCTACATCTACTACTGCATCAAACATAGTTTTGCTTACTTACTTTTTTTTAGTTATTTGGTTTCGGGGTAGGCATCGTCCCACAACATCTTACCCCCTCCCAACGCATGCACAGTCTTGGGCTTCCTGTTAACCGCAAAACCCGCGTTCATCGCCCGGGTAAGAGGGTCATAATACCTATACCCGTGGGGAGATTCATGAGGAACCAGTCCAAATTCCCTGCTTTATTTTTCTCCACAAAAAATACATGCATTTTGGTAAACAATTAGTATGGTACATAAGAACTAAGTTTTGGGGACTAAATTATAAGTGGTGATTGACGTTATCATCCTCGGTCGAACGAAGTTCCTGCGTCGGGAGGACCAACTCCTTATTGCCTGGGACTTGCACTACACGGGTGCTGAGAAAACGGAAGTCCCGAGCATGATCTCGATGTTCCAAAAACAGAGGTTGTTTACCCACGGTTCTAAACTCCGCGGCCTCCTGCTCCCACTTGGGGTTTGCAACTTTGTAACCACCAGGGCCCAGACGGTGCTTATCTAGCAGATTTTTCTGTAAATTACGAAAAAAAATCGCTTATCTCCTTGCTTGACTTACTACCAGAGGATTCACGAAACTTTGTCCATTCTTCATGATCCTTAGTTGGATTAAGACGCTTAATGGTCTCGAAGTCCTTACCAACTAGATTGCAACGAGCACTGCTCTTCCAGAGCCTGAACATCTTTGGCCATTTTGACATGGCATAATCTTCAGCTAACTTCTTGACATCAGGTGGAAGTTCACAACTATGGTTTAACGCCAGTAGTAGATTCTCCTTGTGTACAACCAAATCCTTGCTAACGATTGGGGGTGTTTTTCGCAAGATACAACCTAGCATTTTTCTATACCTTTTTCTTGTGTCCTCTGTGGTGACGCGTTCACTTGTCGGGCCAACTATGGTGATTGCAGTTATACCTACGTGAAGCTTGTTTGGACCCCTTGCCTTTCGGTTACTCTTCTTTGTGGAGGCCGTGCTGGATGAAGTCCCGTTAGTGTGGCTCGTGTACCGTGCCCTGGTGGTCGGTTCTACCTATTGGTCGCTGCCCATCTGGACGTCAGGGATGGCCGAATCATCCACCTCAGGGGTGCTCATCTCGACGTCAGGATTGGTGCAATGAGGTTCCTTCTGAGATGGCGTTAAGGCATCGGGATCCATTTGTCCAACTGCAATAGTGTAACAAAAAGTTATGACTGAACATAGAAACAATATGGCGACTAAAAATTTCGACATGACCTTTACTAAAAGTAGGGGATATTGAGTACTTGATATTTGACAAAACAGAAACGAATCAACGTTTCTTCAAAACATTGTTGCTAATACTAAGACCTACAAATCAAACACAACCATCTGATTCTACATCAAATGATGCCATCCCATCGACGTGTTTGTACAGGTACATCTAAGAACATCTAAGATCTAAATACTTTATGTGGCATTTCATCCAACACGTTACAATCATCTATAATAGTGAAACATATAGATGTGAAATATGAAATTATACCTTGGTACGGAGGCGAATCATAAAGTTGCGACACCGACAACGGTGTTGACGAGACGGGCGGGATCGTTGCGATGGCCGCGAGGTTGTCAAGATGCCGGCCCACGGATCTTGCAGGGTAAAAAATACAGCTGTGGTGCGGCGGAGTACGAGCACCGGCGACGGCTGGACCGGACCGCACGATAGTAGAGAGACGTGTGCAGTGGTGGATCGGAGCGCACGCGAGAGTAGAGAGAGGTGTGTGGCGTCCGGTGACGGTTGTGGTGGACGAGCGCGCGAGAGGTGGGAGAAGAGGGGAATGGAGTAGGTAAGTTTCTAAGCTACGCGCACTAGTAGAGAAAGGGTCAAACGTGCAGCACATTAGTGCCGGTTTGTATTAGAGCCGGCACTAATGTATACATTAGTGCCGGTTCCAACGGCTAGCCGGGCCGCTCTCATTAGTACCGGTTCGTGGCTAACCTTTAGCACCGGTTCGTGCCACGAACAGGTACTAATGAGGGTGGTGGCAGGATGTTGTCAGTCTGGGCCCCCTCCAGCACCTTTAGTACCGGTTCGTGGCACGAACCGGTACTAAAGGTCCTCCTGCATATAAACCCTTCGTCCAGCTCGCTCTGTTCTTCCCCCTTTCCCCTCTCCTCTCCTCTCCTCTCTGTTCTTCCTCTTCTCCCCTCGAGCTCATCACACATTTTGCCCAAAATTTGTCAAGATTTGAAGGCCCCCATCCATTCAAGTGATCACAAAGGTTAGCAACTTTGTCCTTTCATCTCTCATTACTAGATTAGCTCTTGCAATGCTTTATATAGTTACTAATTTGTGAGTTTAGTAATTTGGGAGGAAATATATATATGTGCTAGTATTTGATTTATATGCAATTTGAGGTCAAAAATAAGACTTAGTTTGCATATGTAGGTGTGGTTTACTTAGTGCCTTCTAAATCTCCGTCGTAACCACCGTCGATCGCCCGCACCGTCCTGTCGCCCGCACCACCTTGTGGTGAGCCTCTTGTTCATGAAACTTTATATAAAAAATTGATGTTTGTGTGATTTGGATATATAGTTAATCATGTAATAATTATCTTACCCGTACGTTGTTTGTTATACATAGTGCCATGGTTTTGATATCCGTCCCCGTCGGCCCTCATCCTTGTTATGATTCGGATGTGGTATATTCTCTTTTAAAACTATTTGTTGCATTTCGTGTTTATGAAAAATTATGCCCATCAAGTTGACATAGATATTTTTATCTAGGAGGTATTTGAACCGGAAATTCCAATCGACCCTATTGTCGAGAGGTTAAATTTAGTTGAAAGAGAAAACGAGCACTTGAAAGAAAAATTGAAAATAATTGAGGGGGAGAAGATGGAATTGGAGTTGCATGTTGCCGATGTCGTCGATGATCACAAGATCAAGATGGATAAAATGCGCTTGAAGAATAGAAAGATTAGAAAATATGCCATCGATAGTGAGGCTTGGTATCATTATGCTGTTGGATCAATTGTTACCTTAGTTGCGATCTTGATCGCATTTGTTGTTGCATTTAAATGCTTTAGCTAGAGAGTTATTTGTTCGTTGCATTTAAGTGTTGTATGAACTTTATGTATGAACTTGTATTAATTTGGTCTATTCGGTGTTGTGTAATGAAGATGAGCCGGCAATGGATGTACGATGACCGATGCTCTCCCCAGTTCGTTGAGGGCGTGCATACTTTTCTGCTTGCGGCTGAGGCAAACAAGCGGGCGGATGGTTTTATGCCTTGTCCATGTGCTGGCTGTAAGAATGGTCACAATTACTCTACGTCAAGAACCATTCACGTCCACCTGTTTGAGTCCGGTTTCATGCCCCACTATAATGTTTGGACCAAGCACGGAGAAAGAGGGGTTATGATGGAAGACAATGAAGAAGAAGAGGACGACGACAGCTATCCTGGCCATGGGTTCCCTGAATACGATGATACAACAATGGGGGAAGAAGCTGAGCCGGTAATGCGGGAAGAAGCTGAGCCGGCAATGCGGGAAGAAGCTGAAGAAGAGGCATCAGATGAGCCCGTTGATGATCTAGGTCGGGCCATTGCCGATGCAAAGAGAAACTGCGCAAGTGATTTGGAGAAGAAGAAGTTGCAGCGCATGTTAGAGGATCACAAAAAATTGTTGTACCCGAATTGCGTAGGTGACAAGAAAAAGCTGGGCACCACACTAGAATTGCTGCAATGGAAGGCAGAGAATGGTGTATCTGACAAGGGATTTGGAAAGTTGCTGGTAATGATAAAGGATATGCTTCCAAAGGACAACGAATTGCCCGAGAGTACGTACGAAGCAAAGAAGGCTGTCTGCCCTCTAGGGTTAGAGGTGCAGAAGATACATGCATGCCCTAATGATTGCATCCTCTACCGCGGTGAGTACGAGGATTTGAACGCTTGCCCGGTATGTGGTGCATTGCGCTATAAGATCAGCCGCGATGAGCCTGGTGATGTCGAGGGCGAGCGCCACAGGAAGAAGATTCCTGCCAAGGTGATGTGGTATTCTCCTATAATACCACGGTTGAAACGTTTGTTCCAAAACAAAGAGCATGCCAAGGCGATGCGATGGCACAGAGAAGACCGTAAGAAAGACGGAAAGTTGAGAGTACCCGCTGACGGGTCGCAGTGGAGAAAAATCGAAAGAAAGTACGGGAAGGAGTTTGCAGATGACGCAAGGAGCGTATGGTTTGGTCTAAGCGCAGATGGCATTAATCCTTTTGGGGAGCAGAGCAGCAACCATAGCACCTGGCCTGTGACTCTATGTTTGTATAACCTTCCTCCTTGGTTGTGCATGAAGCGGAAGTTCATTATGATGCCAGTGCTCATCCAAGGCCCTAAGCAACCCGGCAACGACATTGATGTGTACCTAAGGCCATTAGTTGAAGAACTCTTACAACTGTGGAATGGAACAGGTGTACGTGCGTGGGATGAGCACATGGGGGAAGAATTTGACCTAAAGGCGTTGCTGTTCGTGACCATCAATGATTGGCCTGCTCTCAGTAACCTTTCAGGACAGACAAACAAGGGATACCGCGGATGCACGCACTGTTTGGATGATACCGACAGTATATATTTGAATAGTTGTAAGAAGAATGTGTACCTGGGACATCGTCGATTTCTTCCGAGCAGGCATCCCGTAAGAAAGAAAGGCAAGCATTTCAAAGGTGAGGCGGATCACCGGACGAAGCCTCGCCACCGTACTGGTGCTGATGTACATGATATGGTCAAGGATTTGAAGGTGATATTTGGAAAGGGTCCTGGCGGACAACCTGTTCCGAAGGACGCGGACGGACGCGCACCCATGTGGAAGAAGAAATCTATATTTTGGGACCTGCCATATTGGAAAGACCTAGAGGTCCGCTCCGCAATCGACGTGATGCACGTGACGAAGAATCTTTGCGTGACCCTGCTTGGCTTCTTGGGCGTGTATGGGAAGACAAAAGATACACCTGAGGCACGGGAGGACCAGCAACGTATGCACGGAGAAGACGGCATACATCAGGGTCATGCAAGCTACGCTCTTACCAAAGAAGAGAAGGAAATCTTCTTTGAATGCCTGCTCAGTATTAAGGTACCGTCTGGCTTCTCGTCGAATATAAAGGGAATAATAAACATGGCAGAGAAAAAGTTCCAGAACCTAAAGTCTCATGACTGCCACGTGATTATGACGCAACTGCTTCCGGTTGCATTGAGGGGGCTTCTACCGGAAAACGTTCGATTAGCCATTGTGAAGCTATGTGCATTTCTCAATGCAATCTCTCAGAAGGTAATCGATCCAGAAATCATACCAAGGTTACAGAATGATTTGGTGCAATGTCTTGTCAGTTTCGAGTTGGTGTTCCCACCATCCTTCTTCAACATCATGACGCACGTCCTAGTTCACCTATGCGAAGAGATTAACGTTTTGGGTCCTGTATTTCTACACAATATGTTCCCCTTTGAGAGGTTCATGGGAGTCTTAAAGAAATATGTTCATAACCGTGCTAGGCCAGAAGGAAGCATCTCCAAGGGCCATCAAAATGAGGAGGTCATTGAGTTTTATTGACTTTACACAATATGACCATAAGGGCAGACTGGATGGAAAAGGCACGCTAGGAGGGGAACAAATAATATGTATGGACGGACATTCTCTCACTGAAGCACACTACACAGTTCTACAGAATTCCACCTTGGTGGCTCCGTATATGGATGAACACAAGAATTTGCTACGCTCCAAACA
Source organism: Triticum aestivum (assembly GCF_018294505.1). Taxonomy (NCBI): domain Eukaryota; kingdom Viridiplantae; phylum Streptophyta; class Magnoliopsida; order Poales; family Poaceae; genus Triticum; species Triticum aestivum. The sequence goes on from NC_057810.1 coordinate 37,530,744, forward strand.
CCCGGAGCGGTCTGATGACTGGATTACACGTGAACAAACCAGGAGTTTCGCCAACTGGTTGCAGACACGTACCATGCATGGCACCTCTATTGAAGATGACCTGTACTTGCTGTGCCAGTTACCATCTTCGAATATAATGACTTTCAAAGGGTACGAGATAAATGGTAATACATTTTACACGATCGCCCAAGATAAGAAGAGCACCAACCAAAACAGTGGTGTCCGCTTTGATGCAGAAACCAAGACGGGAAAGGAAACATATTATGGTTATATACAGGACATATGGGAACTTGACTATCGACGTGGTTTAAAGGTCCCTTTGTTTCGGTGCAAATGGGTCAATATGACACGAGGCGGGGTAACGGAAGACCCGCAGTACGGAATGACAACAGTGGATCTCAACAATCTTGCGTATGCAGACGAACCATTCGTCCTAGCCAATGATGTGGCACAGGTTTTCTATGTGAAGGACATGTCTACCAAGCCAAGAAAAAGAAAAGATAAGGAAGCGAATGCATCGTACGATGAGCCAAAGCGGCACATAGTTCTTTCTGGGAAGAGAAACATCGTGGGAGTGGATGACAAGACAGACAAGTCAGAAGATTATGAAAAGTTTGATGAAATTGCTCCATTCACAGTGAATATTGACCCGAGCATCCCGTTAAATGATGAAGATTTTCCATGGTTACGGCGCAAAGGGACACACGCGAAGAAAAAGTTTCACACCCAAAGATCTGGGATGTGATCGGCTTCACTATCATCACTTTCTTCTGTGTTTCACACCCAGGAGGGAATGTCTGTAATAGTTAGGGTAGTTATGTGTTTTGGCATTTGAAACGCGAAGAAATTTTATGTGCAAACAAATTCTTTTCATGCATTTACTGATTTTTTTCCAGCTAAATGACCCTGAAATTGAAAAGCAATTCAAATGAACTCAGAAAAGGTTGAAAGTTGGCATGGTATCATAATTTCATACAAATAGCATGTGCAAGAAAGTAGAGAGGGTTACGGCAAAAACTGGATGCACTTCGTGTACAAAATGGACAATCTCTTTCGAAGTATCAGGGTTTCCGACGAAAACTGAACTGTTACAAAGGCATTTCATTTTTTAAATAACCTAAGCATTACTAAACTGAATATAATGATAAAACACACTAATATTAAACATAAGAAAAAAGAATCACTGAAAAAACTTTTTTCAAAGTTAAGTTATTCACAAACTAGTGATTCACACAAATTTCAAATAATTCAAAATTTAAACTATTCAAATTTGAAATCTACCGGCACTAACAGAAAGTTTGTAATTTTTTGTACCTAAACAAAAATATTCACAAAGAAACTCTAAATACAGCAAAAAACAACTCAAAAATAAATAAAACAAAAAATATAAAGGAAAAAAAATACGAAAAAAAGCCCGCCTACTGGGCCAAAGCGGCCTGCATACGACTAGCGACACAACCTTTCGTTGGGCCAGGATGCAGGCCCGCGAAGGCCCAGTAGGCCCACAAGGCGACGAGGACAGGTAGGCCCTGTAGGCCTGATTAGGAGAGGAGCTCGAGAGAGCTACCGCACTGGGGCTTATAAACCAGTGCGGTAGCCCCTCGACTAGCGAGGTGGGACTAAACTTCCGCACCGCACCTGCGCCAGCGCACCACCTTTAGTACCGGGTCGTGGCACAAACCGGCACTAAAGGGGGGGCCTTTACTATCGGTTTGTGCCACCACCCGGTACTAAAGGGGGTCGCTTCCCGCCGCTTGGCCTGGCCAAAACGGGCCTTTAGTACCGGTTGGTGGCTCCAACCGGTACTAAAGGTGCCCTCTATATATACAACTGCTACTAAAATTTCAGTTTCCCTCTGTTTTCCTTCCTCTGTTCCGTCGTCTTCGTCGCCGTCGCCGCCGCCCTCGATCGTCTCCGAAGTCGCCGCTCGTCTCCGTCGCCGCCCCCGTCCCCGTCACCGCCCCCGTCCCCGTCGCCGCCCTCGTCTCCGTCGCCGCCCCGGGCCCGTCCCCGTCGTGCCGTCCCCGTCCCCGTCGCGCCGTCTCCTCCGTCGCCGCCCCGGCCGTCGCCTCTCCTCGCCGTCGCCTCGCCTCGCCGTCGCCCGCTGTGAGCCCTTCATCCCCGAGCCCGTACACACACACACACAAGCATGTTTAATTAGTTTAGATAATTAGTCTTTAATTAGTTTAGATTATTTAGATTATTATTTTGTATGTTTAATTAGTTTAGATAATTAGTGTTTAATTAGTTTAGATTATTTAGATTATTATTTTTCACTATTATATATGTATGAATGCTTGTTAGATGGATATAATTAGTGCTTAATCAGTTAGAAATTAGTGTTATATAGAAATGTTAGAAATTAGTGTTATATAGAAATGTTAGAAATTTTAGTGTTAATTAGATTATTTAGATTAGCATAATTAGTGTTATATAGAAATGTTAGAAATTTTAGTTATCAAAATCCAATCATTAAAAAAATGTTACTTTTTGCGGGCATATAGCTAGTATTTGTTCTCGACGATGCCCGGCCCGCATCCTCGCCGTCGACCCGTCCGCGACGACGTCCAGCCGACCCATGTCCGGGACTGGGCTCCGCCGGGCTGGCACTGGGAGGTGCTGCTTGGAGGGGCGCGCCTCTTGATGAGGAACCCGGCCGCGGGTCCCGTCGTCGACCCTGATCTCGTTTGGTGGCGTTCGCGTGGGCCAGTTTCGGTGCGGAGGGACCCGGCCCTGCCGGAGGTGGTACGTCGCCGTGTCAGGGAGGAGGACGAGCACGTCCATCGCTACATGGTTGCGTTAGAGGGCGGCAGGTTCTCCAATACGTGGCAGTATCTTCGGGGATCTCACTTCAGCTATGATCCTGTGAGGGTTCCTTCTCTTTGGGTGTCCACCGCCCGCGCCGGAGGAACCGCGAGTGTCCTAGATTCTTCTGTAGTATTCGATCTTTATTAGCTAATAGCCAGTGATGTACTATTCAATATTATATATTATTTGAGACGATGTATTCGAGATTATATCTATTATTCTAGACGATGTATTCGAGATTATATCTATTATTCGAGACGATGTAATTTGAATACTAAATTGTTTTATATTTCTTTTGGATTAGTTAAACAAAAGCTATGGCAGACAATACCGACAGAGAGGGAGAACAGACCATGTTCGATATGATACGCGGGCCAGATGATAATCAGAATGAAGAAGATTATGACGGCTCCGAATTTCTAAACAACACCGGAGAGGGTGATATGATATTCGATCGCGACGACGAAATTGATGAAGTCATGAACTACGATTATGACGATGACGAAGAACATGTTGATCCTGAAACAACAAAGACCGGCGAGGTATATATATTTATATAAGCAGGCATCTGGTGATCATCCCATGTTTTAAATGACTTGAAGATATATTAACGAATCGATCTTTGTTCTTTCAGCCATCCGGATCGAGCAAATCTTCAGGCAAAATGACGAAACGAGGCCCGAACAAAAAGTTGAAGCCGGGCGTAAAGTACAATATCGAGGCATGCAGCCCTACTGGCAAACCATTAGCGCCTAAGAAGATTGCGGACAAGTTCGTTCGTCAGTGCGGAGTTCTTGTGAAGGACCAACTCCCGATCAAACTTCAAGAATGGAGAGAGCCAGCAAAGCCACGTCCAGATGTTACTTTTGTCGACAAGAATCAAAAAGATCTGCTTTGGGATACTCTCATGGAACATTTCACCCTACCAGATCATTTCACAGAAGCAGATGTGCAGAAAGTCAAGGAGGCTGCTCTTAGGATGATGGCGATTGCATTCAAGAACCACAAGAATCGTGAATGGAAGAAGTACGTCAAGGGAGGAAGGAAGACTCCAGTATTCAAGGGAACACTAGAGAACCAACGTGATCATTGGGACGATTTCGTGAAATTCAAGGATTCGGAATTAGCTAAGGAACGGTCGAGAATAAACAAGAAGAATGCCGAAAAAAAGGATAAGTTCCATAAGCTGGGGCCAGGTGGCTATGCGGTGGCAATGCCTAAATGGGATAAGTCTGAGAAAGAGATGGAGGATGCAGGTGTCACTCCGGCTACTAAGAGCTGGCCCCCCAGGGTCAGGACTTGGTTCTATGCGCATGGGGGGGAGTTGGACCTGGAGACAGGCAATGTTTCGACGAGGGAAAGTCTGAAGGGAGCCGACGATGCGATACTTGTTGCAATAGAAGAGGCATGAACGGGGGTGTTCCAGCCTAACAGAGAGAACGATGAGCTTACGCGTGCCCTGGGAAATCCTGAACACCCAGGAAGAACACGAGGCATGGGCGCTATTCCGTGGTATGAGGGGTTTTCAGACTGGAACACCGACTACAGAACCCGTGCGAGAAAGAAGATTGCGGAGGAGGAGAAGAGGAATATGGAGGAGGAGCAGAGGAAGCGGGACTATGAACGCCTTCAAGGCCTAGAAGCAAGTCAAGCGGAATTGGCAGTCAAATTCCAGCGGCAGCAGGAGCAGATCGACTTACTTACCCATCAAAGGGGGTCTCAGCAGCTGCAGCAGCTAGCGGATGATCCAGCGTTGGATAGCACCGGCCCATCCATGCCGAGAAGCAGCGTGGGTTCGGCCGCCCCGGACGACGCAATGCTGGGTAGATACCCCGTGGATGACATCACGGAGAACACTAACTGCGAGCTACACGTCAAAATGAAGAACATATCCATGAAGGTGGCGGACGGTTGTGCTTTCACAAATCCCCCCGAGGCAACCTTTCATTGCAACCCGATTCCAGCGGGCTATGCTCGTGTCTTGGTTGATGAGGTGGTGGACCCATCATATTCGGGGCTACAGCTTGACATTGCTGGAGGTGACGGCGAGCGCTTTCTCGGAGAGGCCAAACATCGTATCATCCTATGGAAAAAGGATTGCATCATCTTTCGAAGGCCACCGACACCGCGTCAGGCGACTCCTCGTCAAAGTCCGCCATCGACTCAGCAGTCTCCCACTCCTGCAAGTCCACCAAGTCCGGCAAAGTGTCAGGCCACTCCTCCTCCTCCAAGTCCGGCAAAGTGTCAGGACAATCCTCCTCCTCCAAGTCCGCCACAGCGTCAGACGTCCACTCCTCCTCCAAGTCCGGCACAACCTCAGGCCACTCCTCCTCGTCCAACTCAGTCCCGTCAGCCGTCTCCGCCGCCTCAGCAATCGCAGAAGAGACACCCCGCAGCTATGGTGCGTAGCGGTACGAGTCGAGGTAGTACAGGAAGTATAGGCGAAGGCAAGTGATATAAATATGGTCCAAGCCTCAAGCCTCTTCCACAGAGGTCTTATGACAGGTCCGAGGAGGAAATCACAGCCATATCGAAGGCCGAGGTGGAAGCCCATTTTGCACCGAAACCGCCACCGCCGCCAAGGGAGAAAGTGCCTGAGGAAACGACTGACCACTTCATTCGTATGGCTCAACCACCAGCTCCCAAGCCTGTTGACACAGACTATGAGCGCCACATCAGGAAGTTAAATCGAGCACGTCTACAAAGGGAGGCGAGCACGTCTACATCGGGATCGAGCAAACAAGAAGCAGCTGCCAAAAAATGCGGGAAAACCATTCCCCAGCTGGGAGAACAGGCGGCGCAATCGATCCCCTCGCTTGTTGTGCCAACAACAGGTGACAGTACGCGCGCCCAAGATTATTGTGGGCAAACAGTGCATGTTCCCGAGGTGGGAAATGTGGTAATAACGGAGGAGCATATAATGCAGGCTGAAGTTCTCAACATCACTGTTAGACAACTCCTCGAGATCGAGCCCATGCCTTTGCTTAGAGAGGATGAAGTAAAACAGAAATATGTCCAGGGCCAACCTTTGGTCACGCCAGACAAGGTCAAGAACCTCCCAATGAGAATGTATGAATTGCATCAATGGTACATGAACATTACCAAGATTTCAGATCGATTGTCCCTCATGGTGAATGTCAAGCAGGACCATTACTACCATGAGAAAGCTGTGTCCGTTGAGTATTCAGAACTATTTCAGTTATACAATCAAGACGCACTCGACAAATCTATCGTCAGTTGCTATTGTCTGTAAGTGATTTCTTTCTATAATTTAAGTCTCAAGCTATCTGTAGTGATCCTTTTGATCAATCATTACCTGTAATTATCCTCACTATATTCTTTTCTGTGGTATTATGCAGGATGAAGATATATGAAATGAGAAAAGGTGGATGCTTTGGCATTGGGTTCATTGACCCAAACACCGTTAACGAATACACATGGAAGCTAAATCAACGTTATGCAAAGGAAGTAGAGGACAGCATGCTAGAGTTCTTGAAGCGCCTCAAATACAATGAAGATATACTACTTCCTTACAACTTCCAGTGAGTCACACTGTCTTGTACTACAAATTCTCTGTTTTTGCCTACTAGCTAGCTATATGTTTTTGCTTACATATGCCTGCTTAATTAAGACATGCAAACGTGTGTGCATGCAGATATCACTGGGTCTTGTGTATCATTAAAGTTGACGCCGGAACAATTGAAGTACTGGACTCACTAATCTTAGAAAAAACTGACTATAACATCTTGTATGGGATAGTCAACAGGTAATTTCAATCATTATTAACTATATATCTCGGCCTATTTCGTTCGTCATTTCATGATATGAACTATTTAATAACCCCTTTATTCATTTTCTTTGTCGGCGGGCAGGGCTTGGACAAGGTTCATCGCCGTCACGCCCGGCGAATGGAAAAAAAGCTTAAATGGTTTCGACCCAAGGTAAGCAATTAAGTAGTACTATAGCTCTAGCTAGCTAGCTGCCATCTCTTTAATTATCATGCTTGATTAGTTTTTATCTAATCAAATTCCATTCTCGTAAAGGCCCTGAAGCAGTCACAGGGGACTGATCTGTGTGCATTCTGCGTTTGCGAGAACATTCGCATGATGGCGTCCGAAAGGAGCAGATCTCAAAGACAGGAATGGGTACGCTTGTCAGAACACTATTCATAATTTTTACACCATTATCGATATCTAGTCACACAACTAATACACATGCATATTGATCTCCTTCTTAACAGTTCAAAGAGGTGCGGGAGAAGCTCATAGAAATGGAGCGCGTAGAAGCACTTCAAGAGGAAATAGCGGGATTTTTGCTCGACCAGGTCATAAATCCGAAGGGAGAATTCTATTACCCACTACCGCCCGAAGGCACCAAAGGCACCAATTAGGCTGATGCCACTGGCTCCGAAGGCAACATTCATATGTAGGAGAAATTGTATATAGCTATACATGTGTGTATGTGTGAATTAATTAATATGGTGGTTTGTGAGACATTGATGATATATATATGCATGATTGGTTCTACTAGAAATTCTATATATATATATATATATATATATATATATATATATATATATATATATATATATATATATATATATATATATATGCATAACGTGTACAATGTGTAGTATCGTAAAATACCAGCAAACGAAAAAGAATTAAAATAGAAACACAAAATTAAATGAAAAAGGAATCATAAAACTAAAAAAACCCCAAACCTTATAGTACCGGTTGGTATTACCAACCGTTACTAAAGGGCTCCATGCCCCCGGAGCTGGCTCGTGCCACGTGGTTGCCCTTTAGCACCGGTTCGTGCTGAACCGGTACTAAAGGGGGGGGGGGCTTTAGTGACCACAAATTAGTGCCGGTTATGTAACCGGCACTACAGGGCCTTACGAACCGGTGCTAATGCCCGGTTCTGCACTAGTGGCGGGGGGGGGGGGGGGGCACGTGTTTCAGTAAACACATGGCGGGGCAGTACGTGGCACCCGCCACACTGCAAACATCAGCAGCGGCGGGCGGGCAGGGCCACCCGCAATCCAAAAGCCCACGTACGTTATATTTGTCTTTCACAAATATTCATTGCGTAAAAATACGGCAGCGCACTTTGAGAACTTTTGGACTTGAAATATTTTCATGTGTAATATAAGCCATCAGAAGCCCCGTGCAAGAATTTGACAACTTTTGGAGTTGGTTTGCTATTTTCCGGCATTATCTGAATTTTCGGCAAGTAAAAAGGGCAAAACAAACTTCAGTCTTGCTAACGAGGCTGAAAATGGTTGAAATTTCCATGGAGTCTTCATTGAATACCTGTATAGGGCGTGATAAAATTAGAGATCATTACTAACAAAACCAAATGCACATCCTGTGCAAACAGGACACTCTCCTGCCAAGTTTATAAGGTTTCGAAACAAACTCCTCACACATAGAGCTCAAATTTTTAGAAATATTTTGGAGATGAATTTTTTTGCCATTTGTAATATATGTCATCAGAAGCCCCGTTCTACAATTTGACAAGTTTTGGAGTTGGTTTGCTATTTTCGCTGCATTAACTGAATTTCAGGCATGCAAAAAAGGCAATAAAGTTATGTGGTGGGTAATACAGGATGCCCGCCACTGCTGACTTCTTGATATATTTTTTTGTGCCGATGAGTATCTTTGTTGCCTGCCACTGCAAATATCTGGATATGGAAAATTAAAAATTTGAGAGGGTCATCCCACTGTGTCTGTGGTAGGCGTATTCCACGATCGACACAGAAAGACGATGTAGCAGTGGCGGGTGGGCAGCAACGCCCGCCACTGGCATGTTTCAACATGCTAGCAAATGTTTATGAGTCCAGCTGTGGTGGTCATTCCGGCTCACCCGTCACTGCTACACCACCAGCACTGCCGGTTGCATCCGGTCACTCGTCGCGGCTGTTGTTAAAAATTCACTATGGTGGGAGCCTGGTTTGGCCTGCCACTAGTTTGAGTTCACCTATAAGCACTTTCCCAGTAGTGATCCTTCGAGAGGGAATATGTGAGGTTTAAAGATGAAGTGGCAATTGCTTCATCGATTGGTCTTGAAACTTTTTATTACACTAAACATACACCATTACATGTTTCACATTGTAATTTAGTATTTTCATGTTCATTTGCTCTATTAATCATTACGAGGATTTCTAGTAATTTGAATAGTTGGAAATTTAAACCAATTTAAAATTTGGAAACTAGTAAAAACAACATATATGTTCTATATTACAAGTAAAAAATGTATTGGGGTATATGATAAAAATATATTAAGGTATATATGTTAAACTCCTATAAGTCGCTGCATTCTAATTGGTCAATTCAACCCAACCATTGATCGTCATGGGCCCGTGCATCTTCATGGTCTGCCCGTCCAAGATCTAACCACCAAAAATGCTAGACTTTTAGAGGATTTTTACAGAGTTTAACAGACTAACCCCTCTCCCCTCACTAATTTCGCGCCCCCCCCCCCCCCCCCCCCCCCCCCCCCCCATTTTCAGGGTGGGCACCGCTTCATCCTAAACCAATCACAACAGCCCATCTCAGCTTAGCCCGTAAATGTCCTGTAAACTCCACGTAATTGTAGCATTATTGTCTAACCACCTGGTCATGTTCACCCATGTCTTGTCCCCAACTCCTCCCGCCGCAAAAGTTCCACTATGATGCTACCTAACCTCGCCATTGCCTAAATATCACCCCCGACATCACTGTCGCTTGCCTCTCTTGCCGCCTGACCGCTTATTCTCTCCCGGCAACTGTCGAGCTTTCCCCCACCGGCCAAAACAGGCCCGACCTAGGCTACATCGACCCATGGTACGCCGCAAGAACGCGACCCTGGTGCAGCCACGCCGCTGGCAGGGCTATATGCCAATGGTGAGCTTTATTAGGACGACAGGGGGATTATGCGGCGGTAGAACTGGCCGCTGCCGAGCCGCCCCTTGGCCGCCACTTCCCCGTCCATAGAGCCCACCCCGGCCGGACAGGGGATTGTGTTGTAAGCATGGCTTTGTTGGTCTAGGATAGGCTGAAGCATGTATGCCGAGTGTTACACACAGCAAACCCTATGCAAAGTGTTTCAACGCATAGCCAAGCAGTGGTGGCGCCAGGCCCATGCAGCCCGGGCGGTGAACTAGGCCGTTTTAAATGAAGGAATGGGAAATTGAATGTGTTTATCAACACAATCGAGAACTAAACAAGCATGCATCCATCTTATATAAACAGGAACGTGAACATCCTATATCGGTATTTTCCTATCGACGGAGACATAAGAACAAGTGACATCTTAAGCTAAATAATATTTTTTATGAGTATCTCAAAGGTGGAAATGCACGGTAGGGAGAGGGTGAGATGGTGAGAGAAGAAAAAATCTACATAAATATCCGAAATGCATAAATTAGACACGATTGTTATTGAAGGACTCGATTAAATATGCCCCATAGCAACGCACGGGCATTTTACTAATTTCAAATAACAAATCAACAGGATATATTTAGAAACATAGGCACTTTTCATAAAAAGCAAACGGTCATGACTAGTGTTTTGCACTTTTGCTGTGTGATTCTGTTAGCGGGCAAAGCTGAGAGAGCAAGGCTGTACCAGCCGAAAATGGTGAGAAGAAGGCAGTCTCAGATCGTTTCGGGGTGCCACTAGTACTCACCATGCTGAACCAGCTAAGCAAGCACGTACACGCGCACGGCAAGCTGCATGCCTAAATTAGCTCGATTCAAACGCGCACACACCAACCAGACTTCAAGATGACTCCTAATAGAGTAACAGACTGCTCAGCACTGCGTATTTGTACGTGCATTCCGTCAACCTCTTGGCTGTAGCGGAAAGATGAATATAGCGTTCAATAGAGCAGAGTCTGCTCAGGCGTGCGACACAGACGTATCCAAGGTGGTGAAGCTGTGACTGAAAGTGGAACTTGGAGGGAACCTGCGCTGGAAGCAGCCGGGAACATTTCATCTTGAACTCAAGTTCCTGATACATCCCATTCACAAGGAGAAAATCACGCGTACAGAGGAGTTCACTGCACACTTATGACGAGTTACTCTCCTTTCTCACGTTCTCCTCTTAGCAGGAGAACTGGAGAAGGAAACTCGTACTGCATATGTTGACCATGCTACATGAACGAGCCAACTACTTATAGGCAAGGTGCATGCCGTGATATGGCTTGTGAAAGGACGCTTTCAATAAAGGGTGTTTTTATTATCTCACAATGCAGTAGCAAGAGGTTATAAAATACGATCAGTAACACTCGGGTTACCACATAACTAGGAAGTACACAGCCAAATACCAAAAATCAAACAAAAGAAAATGTAACAAAACCGACAATCTCCAACCGTAGAGTCCTATAGACTGGCTTTATGCCTATGTCAAAAGTGGCGGTGGATCGATCCGAAGGTTATGCTGCCATTCATGTTGGGAAAAAATCCATAGCCACCTTCTCCAACCGCGTACACACCACCTTGAACAACGGTTGGTGCTCAGGACGTCGTAGCGTAAACCATATGCGAAGGGAGTGCATACAACGGAACATAGCCTTTAGAGGAGAGGCTTTTTTATCATTCAAAAGCAAATCATTTCTAGATAGGCAAAGCGACCAAAGTAAGCCATACTCTCCCACCCTTATTAGCATTCTGGACCTAATTGGAATACCGTCCAACCAAATATTGGCAACTTATGGGCGGATACAAATTTGAGGCTACTTGGACGATTGACCATGTAGAACGTGCAAATTTGCATTGGAAAAAGATGTGTCTGATCGGCTCGTCACGAGCACAAAAGCAACAATGCTTACTTCCTGGTCAGTTTCGCCGTTCAAGGTTGTCTTTGATTAACACAACTCCCCTACTAAGATACTATATCAAGATTTTAACTTTTAGTGGAATCTTCCACTTTCGAATTTTCTTGTTATTACTGATTGGTTAATCAGATCCAGCCTGGATAATAGATTATGCCACGACCAAAGGCGGGGCCAATAAACCCCCCCCCCCCCCCCCCCCCTAGATGAAATATTCGGCTGGGATGAACTGAGTACCTGCACAATTATATTATTCTTATCGTGAGCCATGGCATACAGTGTTGGGTATTATTCTCGGAGACTCACATTGCCTAGTCATGCCTATTCCCATCAACAAATCTGACCACTACTTAATCGAATAAATGGCTCGGATCTATTATGAACTCATACCTCTCACGTTAGCATGCTAAAATTTGCCTACATGTAAAGGTCCCTGTTTCCCTGAGATACTAGTATTCTTACCTGCACATGAGCACATCCTACATTATTATTCCGTTGGCACAATAAGCCATCTCCATGCGGTGGTGACCGGGCGTCGGTCGCGCCAGGTCTGGTCCGTTGAGAGTGTGGCCATATGTGTGTGTGTCTGGACATGGTCTGGCTATTGTATAGACATAGTCCGACTTGTGTATGGCCTTTGTGCGTGCGTGCTATGGGGGGTGCGGGGTGTGCGTGTGTGCGCGCACTTGGTGCGTAGTTTAGTTGGAGATAGTAGCCAGGGGTGACCGCGGCGTTCTGTTAAAGCCCAGCCGCGTTGGTTGCGTCTGTGCGCAACGTGGGCGCGAGCCAGGGCGTGCGGAGCGCGCGGGCATGGAGGAGAGGGGAGTGTGGCATCGTGTGGGCAAGCCTGCGTATAAAGCTCCACCCCGTGTATTGTTGTATGTGTGGATTCGAGTTCGTGCTCGAAGAAGAAGCTGTTCGTGCGGAGTGTCTTGTGTCTCCCGCCTTTGTTCTTACTCGTTTCAAGCCAGTGAGAGAGAGAGAGAGAGAAACAAGAGGGGGAGAGCTAGGGCTAGACTCCAACATAACGCCGTGCACCGTTAGGGAACCAAAAAAGACAAACAAAATGGACGGGTTCCCACATCTGCCGCCGACGAGACCGCCGTATCGGATAGAGCAGGGTGACTGAGAGGACGACGTGGATGAGACCCTCCGTGGCGTCTAGGTTGTAAATTGGAGTCAGTAGTATGGTTTTTAGGAATACCACTGCATTACTCCGTTTTTAGGAATTTCACCGCTATTCATATGTATCTTGTTTTGGGTGTACCAACATCCCATTCAACTAAGTAATTTTTGCTTTGCCATATTCATAAAGTCACTTGTGTTCAGTGCGTTCATATGGTAAAAATTAAATTGCCGGAAGGTGCTGTAACTGTATCAGGTAAAATGGTGTGAGCCTCAATGGCTAAACATTTTAGGGCAACGGTAGACATCAGAGTACTGGCATTATACATTCATCAGATTAGTCGTACTCTGTCGGATCAAAGGAAAGATGGACGTCTGATTTGCTGATTAAGCCCCGCACTAGAGGATTTTCTGTTCACTAATTGTGTGCTTCCTCCTACTGTAACTGCTGCAGTGTAACTTCTCTAGTGAAACGAGCCTGGTACTGCTTCCATAATTCACGAATATGTGGATCCCTGATTTTAGGAAACACTGTACGGATTATAGGCCGCTAGATTCTGTATGAAGCTTTCGTAAAAAAAAATCCTCATGAAGCAAAACTCTTAACCAACATTATCCAAATTTTCATCCTATGTAATGTTTTATATCAGTTTTCTTCCTTCACAACAAATTTATTTATGTTTTCCTTAACTTTAAAATTTGCTTCTGTGGAATATTAAATAAACATTGATTTATTTGAAATTTAATGTCCTATGTAATTTTATATTTTGTTTCAGAAGCATCACTATCTTGCTTCCATCAGCAAGAGAATTCTGCGAACGGCCTTCCATCAAAAAGGAAAATAATACACCTGTTTGAGAAGCATCACGCATCTTGTGTACATCGAAAAAATTGCTTGCATCAGAAAGAAACATGTTTCTAAAGAAATTTCACGTGTTTCATACAAGTTAGTGATTTATTTACACGAAAAGAAAAAGATTGCTACTGTCGAATGGAGAATATGCTTCAATAGTCAAAGTCAAATTGCTTCTGTCCACCAGATTTTACTAATTTGAATGTGATGGAAGGCTTGATCCATGATGCCAGCGGATAGAACTGGCGGTGCCCTTTCCCATGTGCCTTGATCTTCTTCCGTAATGAATATACGTGATTAGGATGTATGCACCAACAACCCGACCGTTCAAGTCACTGTGATTAGTGTGTGAACTTGACTCGTCCTCTGTGAAGTAGACACAACAAACCATGATCTCCAGCTTCCTCTTAATCGGGACAGAATCAAATGTGAGAACTGAGGGAACAAAACATACGATGCTATCATGCCCTAGAAGCAAATAAATTTGATTTGTGAAAATCTACATGCTTTCTAGGAAAGATTTGGGTGCACAAACTTAATGTCTGGAAACATTGTTGTGGTGTAGCACTACTTGTCTACATATTAAAAGCATATGGTGAAGTCAAGGAAGCATGATTATTTATATTAAAAAGCTGCACTAATTTGCTACTTTTCATCCAGTTACTATTAACCAATTGAAGCATACACTATAGCCCACAGAAACATGTAAAACAATGTAGAAGCACAACGGAGAAGAAACAGAGAAGAAACATGACAATAGTTCCCTGGGCATATAAGTAGTATTACTTGGAATCATGGGTATTTAATAGCCAATACCAAACAAAATTTGCGGCCAACATGGGCAAGCATATTTTTGTCCTGTATATACCAAATACACATATATTCGTTGATGATGTAGTGATTCACTACATATATACAAAGTGAAATCAGCCCCCCAAAAATGGAATAAAGCAATATATCCACATAGAGAATTCAATAATACTAGAATAGCGAGGGGGTAGGGAGCGAGTTTGTGACCGTCGTGGATATTGGTGGGAAGCCGCGGGATGGGAGATAGAGGAGTTGGTGACTGGGACAGCGATGGGGTTGGGACAGCCCCCGTATGTCACGACACACCAGCGTGGTGCCTCTCAGGGCCAAAAAGGGCACAATGTCGATTCATGGGGGAGAGATCCGGGGTGACGAGGGGATTGGGGACGACGGAGATGGAGACGAGACAATGGAGGAATTTAGGGCAGATGAGTTCAATTAGGAAGGGTTTATGTGTACACGTGGTGTGAAAACTAGGAGGGGATTTCTCCAAAAACTATGATGAGATTTTGTGCGGGTATTGATTGGTTTCGAAAAGCATTCCATGTCATGGGTTGAAAGTGAATCGATGGCACATGACCCTTCTGAGATTGATGTCGTCAGACATTTGGCAGTTCGACTTGTACCTCTATGGGCCTATTTGGTAACCTACACCTATTTTCGGCACTTTGCATGTTTGATTGAGCTCTGCCCAACTAAGTGAATGCAGATCAAAAACGATGTTTTGCATATAGTTTGGTTGCCTGCCCTGGGTGAGTCGAAACATGTATGCCGAGTGTGCCACTCGGAAAGTCTCTACCAAGTGTTTTTGGCGCATAGCCAAGTGTATGAAGCACTTGGCAAAGGAGACAAGTCCGGTAGTGTGAGGTAAAATATTTAGTTATCAGCAGTAAAAGTTATAATTTGAAATTTCAATGTTATTTACAGAAAAACTAAAGATGTCGGTCCCGCTGTGTGATTAAAAAGGAAACAGTCACAACAAGTATTTTTCTGTGTGATTTTGTTACAACATTAAAGGCCAACGCTGAGAGAGCGAGACTATAGCAGAAGAGAATGTCACAAGCTTCTGAGGTCGTTTCGTAGTGCCGCTAGTACTTACCAAGCCAGACCAGCTAAGCTAGCACGTACACCCGCACGCCAAGCTGGTCTTAATTAACTCGATTCGAATAGGCACACACTAAGTAGACTTGGCTATTCAAGATTACTCCTAATAGAGTACTACTCCCTCCGGCCCATAATGTAAGATATTTTTTGACACCACACTAGTGTCAAAATACGTCTTACATTATGGAACGGATGGAGTAATAGACAGCTCCACACGAGGGACTTGCACGTGCACTCGGTCAAGGTCTTGCTCGTAGCGGAAAGATGGATGTAGCACTCAGTAGGGGAAATACACTTTGGTTCCTAGTTGTATATGCACTCTATATGGGGATTTTTTTAAATATTTTAATAAAAAGTCAAAATAGGTAAGAACTATTTTGACAAAACACTTGACTTACGTTTGCACTGATATAGAAATCTCGACGAAAAAAAAATGAAAGTTGACCTCACAGCAAAAAAGACAAAATTTATTTTGTATTATAGGTCACTATTCACACTATATTAGCCAAAAATTTGTCTTTTTTGAAAAGAAGTCAAAGGGATATTTTTTTTGTGGATTCTTTTTCTCACAAGTACAATAGAAGGTCAAGTTTATTTCAAAAATATTTCCAGGAATTTTTGACTTTTTGTTGAATTACTAATTTTTTTCCCAAATAGGGTGCATATGTCCCCATAGACCAAAAGTTCCCCTCCCACTCAATAGGGCATCTCTTCCAGAGGCCTTCGCCGCAGACGTATCCACGGTGGTGGCGCTGACACGTACAGTTGAACATGGAAGGAACCTGCCCTCGAAGCAACCGGAACATCTTCATCTTTTTTTTTTGAGAATGCTATATTTTATTGATTAGTATACATCAGTACATGTTGCCTGATACATTCTGGATTAGAATAGTACACAACTTTTGAACTAGCAAGCTGACAGGACCTAGCTAGTATGTGAGCGGCAACATTCAACGATCCCTTGACTGGGTGAAAGTGACAGAGGTGAGTCCCTCATCGCAGGCGAGAATCACAGCTTGACGGAGTGCCCAGCTTTTCAGCAAGCTCTGGCTGTACCATCCCTTAAAGTGGCTCGGTGCAGGCGACCAAGCATTCACCTTTGTGGTTCCGAATAAGGATGTCAATTCCCAGTTTGTGTAGGTTTGAGAAGATAGCTGCGTCGATGTTAATAAGGACTGATCCGGGCGGCGGCGGAGACAATTTAACCGATGAACTTGATGGTGTTTCACAACTGTGCCCTGCAACAGTCTTAAAGAGATGCGGCAGAACCAAATAAATGTAAGCATGGATCTTTGAGGCAACACGGTGTGGATGGATATTACCTTCACCATTCCTTACCGCATTGCTTGCTTCCCAAATATGCCATACAGTGATTGCCAAAATAGTGGACTGCTCCGATGATGCTCTATCAATGAAATCGAATAGTCACTGTTTTGTTTAGTGGAAGTTCTTGCGACATAGGTGGATGACGAACCGGTTTTTGACCTTGTTCCAAACCTCGGAAGCAAACTGACAGAACATCAAAAAATGCTCAATACTCTCGTCTCTCCCACAATGCACACAAGCAGGATTTGTGGGGATATTCTGATGGCGTAATTGAAGTCCGGATGGGTGGCAGTTGCGTGCGAACCTCCATAACACTATGTTCATTTTGTTTGGGGCCTTGATTGCCCAGATTGCCTTCCAATATTTCTCCTCAACTTCCCTACACTAGTGCAGAACCGGGCTATAGCACCGGCTTGTAAGACCCTTTAGTGTATGTTCTGTAACCGACACTAAAGGGTGGGGACCAAAGCCCCCCTCCCTTTAGTACCGGTTTTGCATGAACCGCCACTAAAGGGCCACCATGTGGCACGTGCCAGCGCCGGGGGAGGGGAGCCCTTTAGTACCGGTTGGTAAAAGGTTTGGGGGTTTTGTGTTCATGATATATTTTTCCTTTAGTTTTGTGTTTTCCATTTAATTCTTTTTCGTTTGCTAGTATTTTACGATACTACATATTGTACACGTTATGCATATATATAAATAGAATTTCTCGTAGAACCGATCATATATCATCGAATGTCTCACAACCACCATTATTCACACATACACATGTATATATATATATATATATATATATATATATATATATATATATATATATACAATTAGGTATATATACAATTTCTCAAACATGTTGCCTTTGGAGCCAGTGGCATTTGCCTTATTGCCTTCGTAGCACGATCACAATTGGGAGTGGTTCATGGGGGCGGTAGTGGGTAATAGTATTCACCTTTGGGATCTATGACTTGGTCGAGCAAAAATCCCGCTATTTTCTCTTGAAGTGCTCGTCTGCGCTCCTTTGGTAGGAGCTGCTCCCGCACCTCATTGAACTGTTAAGAAGGAGATCAATATGCATGTGTATTAGTTGTGTGAATAGATATCGATAATGATGTAAAAATGGTGAATAGTATTCTGGCAAACATACCCATAACTGTCTATCAGATTTGGTCCTTTCGGACGCCATCATGCGAATGTTCTCGCAAACGTAGTATGCACACACTTCAGTCCCCGGCGCCTACTTCAGGGCCTTTATGAGAATAGAATTTAATCAGATAATAATTAATCAAGTATGATAATTAATGGTATTGAAACAAGAATTAAAGAGATGCTAGCTAGCTAGTACTACTTAATTACTTATCTTGGGTCGAAACCAATACAATTTTTTTCTCCATTGGCCTGGAGTCACATGATGAACTTTTCCCAAGCCCTGCCCGCCGGCAAAGAAAATGAATAAAGGAGTTATTAAATAGTTGATATTAGGAAATGACGAACTAAAAAGGCCGACATATAGTTAATAATGATTGAAATTACCTGTCGACCATCCCCTTCAAGAATGAGTCACTTTGTTTTTTAAGTAGTGAGTCGAGTACTTCAACTGTTGCTTTTTCAACTTTAATAATTAACAAGATCCAGTGGTAACTGCATGCACACACATTTGCATGTCTTATTTAAGAAGGCATGTGCATAACACTCATCAACTACCCTAAACCCTATACACTTAATTATTAACATCTAGCTAGCTAGTAAGTAAAAACATAATTTGTAATACAACATAGTGTGACTCACAGGAAATTGTAAGTAGTACATCTTCATTGGTATTTAAGCACTTCAAGAACTCTAGCATGTTTTTCTCTACATCTGCTTGATACCATTTTAATTTCCATGTGTCTTCATTAATGGTATTTGGGTCAATGAATCCAATGCCATAGCGTCCACCTTTTTTCAATTCATACATCTTCACCCTGCATAATGCCACAGAAAATATTATAGTGAGGATAATTATAGGTAATGATTGATCAATGAACACTACAGATAGCTTGAGACTTAAATTACAGAAAAAAAATCACTTACAGACAATAGAAATCGATGAGAAATTTGTCGAGTACTTCTTGATTAACTGAAATAGTTCTGAATACTCAATGGATAGAGCTAGCTTATGGAAGTAATGCTCTTTCTTGATGTTCATCATGAGGGACTCTCGATTAGAACTCTTGGTAATTTTCATGTACCAATCATGCAATTCATACATTCTTGTTGGGAGGTTCCTGACCTCCTCAGGCTCGACCAAATGTTCGCCGCGGACATATTTCCGTTTTATGTCCTCCTCTCTAAGCGGAGGCATGGGCTCAATCTCGAGGAGTTGTCCAACAGTGATAACGAGCATTTCAGCCTGCCTTCTATGCTCGTCGGTTATTACTAGTTGGCCGGCACCGGCACTCATATGTGTTGGTACAATAAGTAGGGGGATCGATTGCGCCGCCTGTTCTTCCAGCTGGGGAACGACTTTCCCGCATTTTTTCCCAGCTGCTTGGCTCGAGCTCGAGCTCGATTCCTTCTTTTGTCGTGCTCGATGTGCCTTCCTGATTTGGCGCTCATAGTCTGAGTCAACAGGCTTTGGAGCTGGTGCTTTAGCCATACGAATAAAGTGGTCAATCTTATCCTCAGGCACTTTCTCCCTTGGCGGCGGTGACGGTTTCGGTCCAAAATGGGCGTCCACTTGGGCCTTCACTATGGCTTTATTCTTGTTCTTTAGCTCTATGTGAGCACTTTTTGTTCTTCTTGGTGAGCACTTTTTGTTCTTTAGCTCTTTGTGAGCATTTTTTGTTCTTCTTTGTTTGATACTTTGAGACCTCTATCGAACTATTTTGCTTTGTAATAAAGGTGGCCGTATGCATCGCTCTGATGCAGAGGCCGGGGATATCCCCTTTTCGAAAAAAAAAGAAAAAAAATATATGTATAGCGTGAAAAATAACTATGCTGCATCGCCCATGCTGACGTCTCCAATACAATGCTACCTGCCGCACAACAGCCAAATCTCTGCACTGCTATTCGTGTACACTGGCATGAGTTGTGATGCGATGTGATAAAATATGAACAAATACAACTTTTTTCTTAGAAACTATGTCTAGTTCACTATAGTGTATTGTTTGTCAGTAAAGTTAGTTCAAATTATTCAGACAAGAAATGATGTTTGACTGATTGTAACTATTCTCATTTACTATTTTTTTTCTTTCGAGAATTACTATTCTCATCTACTTTTTTGAGAATTGTTATTCTCATCTACTACAACTTGCTTGTCAACGTCGCTGACTAGGAGACCCCACCTGCAAATGAAGCCCAACCCTGAGGCGCGGCCCAGCCGCGCGCACAGGACCAACCAACGTTACCGCGGACACGAGTGGGTGGCAACCAGGGCCACGCATACTTAAGAGCAAGACCTAACCTAGTGGAGGGCATCTACACGAACAGGCATGGAATAGTGGCGACTATCTTAATTCTTCATCTATCTCTTGTTTCACCTTTCGCAAGAACAAGCAATTCTCCATGTAATTTGATCTGTATCAGCTACTGTTCGAAGAGTGTACTAGATCAAATCCCCACCGATATCCCTCCCCTTATACCTGGTATCAGAGACTAGCATCACCTTTCCCGCTCGTTCGATCTGGCAAAGGTCATCCACACAAATAGCTCGCGTCAAGCCCACGACCACTTGGCGGCCATGCATCCCGCCATCACACTACTAGGAAAAGGCCTACTAGTGGCGCACCAGTTTTGCCTACTAATGGCGCACTACTGGTGCGCCACTAGTACCACGCCACTAGTATTTTTTTACTAATGGCGCACCAGTGGTGCGCCATTAGTATCTGGTATACTAATGGCGCACCACTGTTGCGCCATTAGTATAGGTCACGGTGCGCCATTAGTATAGGCCACGGTGCGCCATTAGTATTTTTGAATTTTGAAGGCAGGAAACTAGTAGTGGCGCACCGTCTAACCCCCATCGTGCGCCATTGCAATTTTTGAATTTTGAATCTGGATCTGGATCACGATTTTTTGCCCATTTTTTGCTTGTTTTTTTTGCTCGTTTTTTTGCACGATATTATTTCAAATTTTGTTCCCGTTTTTGGATCTTGTACGTTCTTTTGTCGTGTTCTTTTGCCGGAGAGGAGTTCGCCGGAGAGGAGTTCGCCGGAGAGGAGGAGGAGGAGGTGACCGCTGAGGCGCTCGCCTACATCGCCGGAGAGGAGGAGGAGGTCGCCGGAGAGGAGTTCAGCGGAGCATCGGAGAGGAGGAAGGAGAAACCATGAGGGGATGGGAGGAGAGGAGAGAGGAGGAGCTCACCGGAGATGAGGGGGAGGAGCTCACCGGAGAGGAGGGAGGAGAAACCGTGAGGGGAGGGGAGGGGAGGAGAGGAGAGGAAGGAGGAGGAGGTCGCCGGAGAGGAGGAGGAGGTCGCCGGAGAGGAGGAGGAGGTCGCCGGAGAGGAGGAGGAGGAGGTCGCCGGAGAGGAGGAGGGTAGTATGGTGGAGGAGAGAAGGGAAGATGGAGTGGAGGAGAGGAGGAGATGGAGTGGATGAGAGGTGGAGTGAAGGAGAGGTGGAGTGGAGGAGAAGAATGAAAAGGTAAGGAGGAAAGGACACGCCCAGCCATATATACGGCATAGTAACGGCGCACCGTGGGCAGGCGCATCATTACTATTTTTTTTTGAATTTTGAAGGCGGAAAGATACTAATGGCGCACCATGCGCAGATGCGTCATTAGTAACTTTTTATTTTTATTTTTTTTATTTTGAATTTTGAAGGTGGGAAGATAGTAATGGCGCATCATGGGCAGGTGCGCCATTAGTAAGTTTGTTTTTTTTTTGAATTTTTTGCCTCTCCAGATCTTAAAAGCCCCGTATCTTTTTTCGGTTAGGTTTTTGAGGATTTTGAAAATTTTTAACAGGGTTCCCATTGTTAAATTCGGATGTAACTTTTCGAGTAGATGATTTTTCATATAAAAAACTTTTTCAGCCGAGTTCGTATGCAAAAGTTATGCCCATTTTTATAAATTCTCGAGAGATTTTGCAAAAAAGTCGAAAATTCATGTTTGTAAATTTTGCTAACAACTAGACCACATATCACGTGGGAATCTTATTTTCTTTTACTTATTTAACATTTCTATCATTTTCTTTTATTTGTTTTTGAAACTGAAAAGGCGGTCCACGGCGGGGGGAGGGGGTGCATTCGTGGGAATGTTTGGGCCAAATTACTAATGGCGCACCGTGGGATGGTGCGCCAATACTAGTTCAACTAGTAATGACTAATGGCGCACCGTGGGAGTAGTGCGCCATTACTAGTTGAACTAGTAATGGCGCACCACCCCCACGGTGTGCCATTAGTAGTTTTAAAAAAAAAATTACTAATGGCGCACCGTGGGATGTGGTGCGCCATTAGTATTTGCACACTAATACTGCACCAACACATGGTGCGTCATTAGTATTTAGTAATGGCGCACCACATGTACAATGCGCCATTAGTGTCCATATTGGCTATAGTTGTTTTTATAGTAGTGTCAAGGCGACCTCAACAAGCTCGACACTGCTCTAGAGGCCAACACGGCGGCCGGCAAAGTGAGGAACACGAAGATCGACGATCTCCTCACCTGGTGGCCCGATCTGGAAGGCCCCGTGTCCGATCTGGGCGACGCGGGGGCGGTGCTACAATTGGCGCAACTGGCGTCAACCAATGATGGTAATGGCAGTCGAGTGAGCACTGCCCCACCCCCGACAGCCAGCAACGCTCGGCCCCTCCCAGGGCAACGCAGGCGACGCGGTAGATTCTTCGAACCGCGGCGACGAACAACAACACTTGGGACCGCTGGCGGTGTCCTTAATGCCGCAGCCGACTTTCCCAGCAAACTGTCAGCTCGCATCCCACACCGCATTCTCCATTTCTTCATTGTTTACACTCGCCAGCCAGTGCCTCATTGAATTGGGCCAGGCTCATCCCCATAGTTTTCCCTGTATTTGCCAGTGAAAATCCAAGTCTCTGGAAGGTTTTGTGTGAGCGTTGTTTTGGGATATTTGGCATCCATCAATCCTTTTGGGTGTCCGTGGCCTGACTAAGTTTCTCCGGGAGTGTACAAGATCGAATCCCCATCTATATCCCCACCCTTACATTGTTTCTCTCAACTTTTATAGTTGTAACATAATCGCATAGCAGAACATTAGCTCAAAGGCATTTCTTACGATGCTAATATGTAGCAGTGAAACTTTGCCCGTCCAATCTCTTTCAGAGTCACATTGTCGGTGTCTCCGCCCTAGATGTGCATGGATGTATTCTGCTGACCTCGCTTATATTAAAGCATCTACAACCGGATATAGCAAATCCAACCCCCTGTATATACGACACGTGCGCGGACACGTTCGCCGATAGTTATTGGTCAACCTTCATATGGTCACGTCCATAGCCAGACACTACTGAGAAAAATCTTATAGGTGGCTTCTAATGAGTGGTTTCCGCCACTGCTATATTTTGCCGAGCCGCGCCTAACATATTCAAAGTTTCCAATAGTTTGAAGTTGCGGTCAATTGTAAGCACCCACCACACCAACATTTGGGTGGCCGGCGACATGCCACTTAAATATAGCTATGGTGGGTACCCTGTGCCACCAACCGAAGCGATGTATGACCTAATCCACCCCCATTCGAACCAGCAGCCACTCTATCCTTATCCACACAACACTCTTCCTCTCTCGCGCTATCGCTTCGCAGCCGTCGCCACTATCGTGGTCGTCGTCTGCCGGCGTCACTGGCCCAGTCTTCCTTGTCGCCCACGCCGTCCCTTGCTGGCTCGAACGTCCTCGCCCTCGCTGTCCGCCATCACCACCAATGTCCTCATCGTTACCGTCGCCCGCGCCTTCCGCCGCCTCCAACATCGTCGCCGTCCCCGTCCCCGTCGACCTCGCCGTTCACTGCCGCCACTGTCCTCGCTCTCCATGTCGTCTCCATACACCCCGGTAACCACACCTCACTCTCTCTTATTTGAGATTGTAGTTGTTCTTTAGTTACTGTACTAGTAGATTTACAACATTTTGTTAGTGTAGTAAAAGTTTGTTATATGAAGTATTGTAGTAAAAATTTGTATAGGTTGTACCGTACAATCTTTCTAATTAGACGGATCAAATATGATCGTGTGTGCTAGTGGACTACGTACTACATCTGAACGAACATATAGCACCATATTTTATTCATGATGCAGATACTCGTAATGAGTTCGAATGTTTTCGTCAAATGTTCATTAAGTTCCGTTTTGCTTAATTGCTAGCACTCTATATGTCCAAATTCTAGCAAAGGTCATGGTGAGTTTTTTCGTAAATTTTGAACTTTTTATATATGAGCTACTTAATTACCATTCCTTTCGGTTGGACAATATTCACTTCTAATCCACACGCTGAGATGAGAGTTGTTTCTTTCGTAGGGGGTCATTCTTCTCGCTCTTCCTCCTCCGAGACCTTGGTAAAGCAAGAGACCTCGGTAAAGCAGGAAGAGAGCGTGAAGAACGATCATCACGGGCAATCAAAATAACAGTGAGTGAGTGAGCATACACAATATATACAACCACTTGAGTGATGAACCGACTGTTGTCGTAGAGGTCGTTATTCTCCCTCTTCCACCTCTCAGACCTTGGTAGAGCAAGAAACCTTGGTAAAGTAGGAGGAGAGGGTGAAGAGCGACCACCACCGGCGGTCAAAGTGCCAATCAAAGAGTGTCGAACATATGTAGAACCACTTAAGAGTGAGAAGTGTCCACTCAAAGGTCAAATGTATTGCCTCATAAATTTGCTTTCATACGCTTATATTTTTATTCTCATAAATCTTGTTTCATGAAAAATATTTTTATCTAAATGTCTAGTTTTTTTAATGTGATCTAGATGGAGAAGCCGAGACGACATGTTAGGAATCCTATGGTCATAGACTCCGTCGCGAGGGTGAGTGAGTACATGGAGATAGTGCTCTCCTATGCCGAGAGCGCTCGAGCTTACACCGAGAGCACTGCAGCACCTTCAAAGGAGCTGTCTAGAGTGTGTGAGTAGCCATCAAAGCTGCACGGACCGCCTATGCCGAGATCTTGAAAAAAAATTGGAGGCGAGGAGAGCTCATTACCGAGGCGAACATTTGCTTTTGAACTACTAGTGCACTGCCTTTATGTGATCTGTATGATCGATGCTTATGAACATAATTCAGTGTTGCTATGAAGATTGCTATATGTAATTGGTTAACAATATAATTGACTTGTTATCTTGTTTACTTATCTTTGTCGATGAAGTGGTATGTTGTATACTATGGGAAGAATCCAGGAGTCTATGATTCATGTGGGAAATGCAATGAACAAGTGGTAGGTTACGAGAACGACTGCTTCAAATGATACAAGATTGAAAAAGACGCAGAGGCTCATTAGTCCAACTTCGTCCACACAGAGAAAATTGACTATGAAGTATGCAAGAACGTGTGGGCAAGTGGACTAGTAAAGAACTCGATAATCTTTATCCAATTTATTGTCATTATGGTGTTGTTGCTATCATGACGTCAAACATGTATGCAAAATGCAACATGTTGGATGCTTTGCTAAGAAGGCTATACGTACTTATGATGTTATGTGAATTGTACTCTAATGTGTACATCTATGGTATTATACTTGGATTTTATTGTGGTAAAATGTCATGATGCTAATCTATCGTACATCTATTGTAATGAATATGATAGAATACGTTAGTTGTTGTTTACTGACCGGTTTTGCGTTGAAAGTGATGTTGGCTAGGCATATAGTTGTGGCAAGTGACCGAGAAAGACCGCAACTGCAACAACAGGGAAGTGTGTCGGGCATCTAGAAGCACCCGCCATTGAATAGAGACTACCAGTGGTGGGCATCCGTACGGCACTGAAGGGGTATGATCTGTGGCGGCAAGTGAGTGGCGGGAGGCCTTGAGAGCCTGTCCCGCCAGTTTTGGCCCTTTTGTGCCTGCCACTTCTAGGCCTTTTCCCAGTAATGGGATACCTCAAATCGCCCCCCTCAAAACCATGCTATCCATGCAACGTGAGAAACTATATACGTCAGTTTCGGGAGGCCAGCTGAGTCATGGTTTTGTGATCAGACACTCATTGGGCCGTCCATCCGATTAGTTTGGGGATCCTGGTTTTAGATGCTCTTAGAAGTTATGTCAAATAAGCATGGGACCCACCACCACTGATATTTTAAGTCCCATACGTTGCTCCGCTGTTTCTCTCAGTGACTTAATGTTTTAGTTTAGATGACTTAATCTTTCAGTTCAAATCCTCGAGCCCCTCTGCAGTGTGTACAATGTCTCTAGACTATTGAAAGCTTATGGTGGCCCAAAAAGTGATTGCAGCGTAGATGGGTGCAGATGGGAACTAAATGACAGGCCGTGTGTGAGAATACTATGCTGGCTGGGCAGCCGAACTTCATCGGAAAGTGTTAGGTGGTATCCCAATGCCTACCCTTCTCCGTGCAAACAGTTTGAGAAGTCATCTCTTGTTGGTTCACACATGTCAATACTAACGCAAGGCAACAAACTAACTCTCCGTTTGGGCATTTCGTGTTGCCCCAAGATAGATGAATGCTAGCTATCTTATTTGCATATATATATATATATATATATATATATATATATATATATATATATATAGGCTTGCTAAAGTATGCCTGCGCGCATTGTGGCCTATCATACGCCCCGGCCACTTTGAGCCAACCGGTGCGCTAAGTAGCCAGACGCGCTAATCAGGTGGAAGGTCGTGCATGCTGTCGTGGGGAAAAAATTGACCGTAACGACGTTACCACCAAAACTGCTCCACCCACTTTGGGGTGCCTGGTAAAAAAAATCTAGGTTCATTACCATCCTTACTTAATATATTACTACCAACGGTAAAATTCCTAGGTCCATTACTGTCTATACTTGTTCTATTACTAGCAATGTTTAGGGATGAAATTTTCGAATGTCAGTGCCTAGTAAAAAAAACTAGGTTTGTTATCATCCATACTTAATATATTATTGCCAATGGTAAAAAGCTTAGGTCCATTACTATATATGATTATTCTATTACTGACAATGTTTAAGGATGAAACCTTCTGATATGTCAGTGCGCAGTAAAAAACCTAGGTTCATTACCATCCATAGTTAATATATTACTGCCAACGGAAAAAATCCTAGGTCCATTACTACCTATACTTATTCTGTTACTGGCAATGTTTAGGGATGAAACCTTGATATGTCAATGCCTAATAAAAAAACCTAGGTTCATTACCATCCATACTTCATATATTACTGTCAATGAATAGTGACCCAAGATCAGGATGTAGCGGACAAACACATAGTAATAGAATTAAATGCCTCACTTTTTCTTTGACATGCCGTTACCCTCAACCAACCTGGCGTCTCCGCGCGGGGTGGTGCGACTCGCGCCTGATTAAGAGTGGCCGGCGCGTAGCCTAAGTAAAAATGCGCGCACGCACACAATAGCGCAGCCGTATATATATATATATATATATATATATATATATATATATATATATATATATATATATATATATATATATATATATATATATATATATATATATATACACGGTGGCGCTATTGTAAGCGAGCGCGCATATTAGCTTAACGTGCGCTCCGGCCGGTCCTAATTATGCGGGCGCCTCACGCGGAGAAGGCTTGCTCTCCACCGCTAATTTCTTGAGGGTAATGGTGTTTGCAACAAAAAGTAATGCGTTTAATTTTGTTACCATGCATGGTTTGCTGCATCACGATTCGAATGTCACTATTCGTTGGCAGTAATAGAAATAGTATAGTTGGTAATGGACAAAGATTCTTTACCAAAACATAGTAAAACCTTTCTAACGTGTGAAACCACTCTAACGTGTAGTAAAAAATACTATGCTCACTATATAGTAAGCCCAGGCTCATGTAGTAACGCATTACTACATGGTGAACCAACCAGGCTCACATGTAGTAAAAATAGGGTTGCATTGCCTGGCGACTGGTAAACCTAGTAAATCCAGCTGATATGTAGTAATGCATTACTACCTGGTAAACCTAGTAAACCAATCTACTATGTAGTAAAATTTAGAGATGCTTTGTCTGGCACATGGTATAAACTAGTAAATCTAGGCTCGTATGTAGTAATGCATTACTGCATCTGCTTTTTACATGTAGCGAGTGGTGATCGTAACTCGTTACTGTTGGTTTTGGTGGAGGAACGCACGCCTGCCGAAGTGCGTGGACTCTAGGCGTAAGTCGTTACGGTAGATTTCACGGACGAGCATGCGGGTTGTCTAATTAGCGCGTACGGCCGGTTGGTTTGATCGGCGGCCGGAGCGTAGGCTAAGATATAAATGCGCGCAGGCTTACTTTAGCAGGTCTATATATATATATATATATATATATATATATATATATATATATATATATATATATATATATATATATAGAGCTGTGCTGAACGTAGCCGAGCGACTTCAACTGGAGAGAGTACTGAAGTTTGAGTACTCTATGGAGTACCATACTACTGCACGTCATTGATTTTCATTTGTCCCACCTTTCTGAATCAATTATTTTTCGAATGTGTGGTTAATTACCAGCTTACTGTACTAATAAACAACAGCTTGACTAAGAGTATGTTATAATTCCTCTACCATGGCTCCCACGAAATAATTTCATGTGTAAATATAATTTTTTTGCCTCGCACACTCCATTACAGGGTACAGAAGTGAAATAATAACTTTAACTAAAAATAGTGGGTGAGATATTGAATGAAGCTGCAGTAGTCCAATCAATTCAGGTGTTGCGAAATTCAAAAAGATATATCATGGCAAAAAAAATTATGTCTGCATGAGTATCATTATATACACCTACCATATCAATTTCACAGTGAGAAGAGCATGAACGTCCGAAGCTCATTATATCTAGATCCATTCCATGACATCAACTATAGTCTTGAAAAACTCAAGCTCGCAATGTGAAATGACTAAAAGAGTAATGAAATGGACTGGAGTATATCATATAGCCGTTACAATATTTACCTCTTTTTCTTTTTGTTCTAGCAGTAAAGAAATGATTTAAAGAGTAAAGAAATTATCTTCTTCTTCTTCTTCTTCTTCTTCTTCTTCTTCTTCTTCTTCTTCTTTTTGTTTTTTGGCTGTCTGCATCCGTAATTTCTTTTGGACATTTCGTTGGTGCAGAGGCTACGGGTAATTAGTATTCTCCATGATATTAATATATTTTGTTTGTCGGAAGCAATATTTTCCTCACCCAAAATAAGTATGAGAACGACACAGTCATATACTACATCGTGTCTCACCCCTTCTCAGTTTTATTTTCATATATTTTCAAATATCATCATTTCAATTTTCAAATTTCAAATATCCTACATAGTGTCAATGCTGTGATGAGGTTAAAATGTGCCCTGAAATTCAATTTTCAATCCGATCTAGTGCACCTTGGTGTACGTGTAGTAACATCTTATTCAGCTAAAGTACTACTCTCTGTAAAATTTTATAAATTAGAAGGCATTTTAGGTCACTAAATTAGTGACCTAAAATGTATTTATTAGTTTACCGAAATCTGCCTCTGTTTCCTAACATACTTCCCCGTATCGCTGTTTTTCTTTGATTAAAAGCACATGACATGCACACATGTATGAAAAATGGCACATGTCGCCGTAATTATATGTTGCTAATTCATTGTAAATGTGTAACCAGGGGAAGAAATCAGGGTTAAAATTGGAAAGAGCGACAGGTGAACAAACTGGCTAGTAATAAGAGAACAATGTTGATTACAGATTAGTGAGTACACTGATCTTTGTAGCTACGTATATTAGTTGGATGGAGGAGAATCTACTGAGGTAAACAGTTACATAATGTATTCTTGAAGTCCAAATACGTGCCGATAATGTGCAACTGTTGATATCCCGTAGCCGTTGCGGTGACCAAGGTCTCTGTATAGAGGTGCTGACATCGACCTCGGTTAATCTATTTCATCAGCCTCATCTGCGAGAGTTGGTGCTACTGACACCCATGGATCATGCAAGCTGAATGTAATCAGGCGGGCAAAACCAACACATGGGCACACTGCTATTGTGCCTTAGATGGTTGCGTGAAGAACAACTACTGCAGAGGAGCCACATCATTTTACCCAACAAAAAGAACATATTTCTTCCTCTTATTTTCTTGATGCATCTTATTCCTCACCACATCTTGCCATGAAATTGCGTATTACACCAGGGCAACTAGCACTGCGCTGGTATAGCATATGACACCCAGGAAACTGTCACTGCGCTGAACATGCTACATGGAGGTGCCACTAATTTATGGGCAATGTGCATGCACTGGTATGGCTTGTGAAAGGACAGTCATATGGATTCTTTTTATCAAAAAGGAGGATATGCCCCCGGGGATCTACACCACATGATGAACGTGCTAGAAGTATAAACATGATTAGGATTCAGACGAGGAAATAGAGATAGAATTAATTAAACATATCATGTCCTGTACTCTAAGCGTCTTCCCATTTTATACTCTATATATACCCCTGTGAGGGTCAGATCAATACAACACAACAACACATAATTTTAGAATTTCATACTTTCTATATGATATTAGAGTGGTTTGTTCAACGACGCAAATCTTAGAACCTTCCATCACTTCCGCATCACGACGCCCCCGAGGAGATTTATTTTCTCTCCCTAGGGGCGCAGCAATCGATCGATTAAATATCATATTGGTTCCATAGATTAGATTGATTATCTAGATTAGATCAATTTTGACATGCAACTCCAGTAGATTGTTCTTTCTTTTCAGCCATATTGGTTCAATTTTGACGTGCTGCTGCTTCGATCCGCACGAGCAGCACCCATGGCCTTCTACATCGACACGAGGTCCCTCGTAAGTCGTCACCCGCACCTGCATCGACTTGCTCCCGCGGGAAGACGACGCACGTGTATTGGGTTCATTCCAATCTGCATCGACCACGCGGCTGCACCACCTAGAGCTTCATCGCCAGTGCATCCATCCACGTGCAGAACAAGATGCTACGCATGCATCACCACGGGAAGGCCACCAAGGTTCGAGAAGGTACGCATGCTATGCATATGCAAAGTCAAGCTCCGGACTTGTAACCAAACAGCACGCGCCAGCACCCGCCGTGTTCGTTCCATCAGTGTACGCCACCAGCCGTCTTCGATCCAACAGCATACACATCATCTTCGACTACACACGCGGGGAGATCCAAGCCGTCAACAGCATACACATCATCCTCGACTACACTCGCGCGGAGATCTAAGTCGTCTAGAAGCCATTCGCAAGATATTCCGACCAAACCCTAGCAGCTGCGGTGCACGACGCAATAAGGCTACATCTACGCAAGCCCAACGAAACCTTTCCTATTTAATTTCTCCACCCCCATGATTTCGACCGGGTGGGTCCATCCCTGATTTCCAGCCAACCTGGAAATCCCACCTAAGCATCAACGTAAATCACGTAGAATTATTTACGCAAGTGTAGCATCGCTCGTGCATGACGCCTCCATAGTACCACACATCGTGAATCATGGGAAGCAAACTCCTATACGCATCTACACCGACTGCCTAACTGCACCGATGGCACCGACATCTACATCGACCGATCTACAACCCGCAACACTACATCGACTGTACGACTACGCTAAAAAAACATGTTAGGGCACATCTTCAAGAAGAAGCTCATTGGCGTGCAACATCCACAGGACAGGCCAGCGTGGAAAGAGATGTAACTCTTTGTTCACTTCTCTAGCATGACACGACATCGACACTTGGTAACCAGAGGGACACCTTCAAGCGGGACATCATCGTCGACAAGCCACTACAACGCCATGACCGACATTTCATCGCCAAGGACTACATCAATGTTGCCTTCATCAACAACCTCGTCAACACATCGCCGCCACCTCTACAACCTCATCCACAAGGAGGGACACACGTCCACTAACAGTAATACTGCAAAACGCGCATAACACCGACGATGTCATCGGCCGTGTCTGATGGCTAAGACTACATCAACAGATCGACATCACTATTCTGAAAGCCATTACAACCGCGCACATGGTCCAAGCAAAACCATAGTGTGCCCGATGGGCCTCCTCCAGTCTTGGTTAAACTGATGGTCTCACCTACAACCGCGTCGTCTGACATTCACAAGACGCCCACGGCGGTACTTCTCCAGGTGCAAAACTTCGCCACCGATGGACCTCTCCAGATGCAAAACATCCGCTACACAATTGCAACTCTGTCATACACATCGCACAATTTTTTGCGCCTCCAGCGATTGCGGCTACACCAAAGCGCCAGAGGGGTCATAGTCACTGCCCTTGGTACCAATCCATCAGAGACACAGTTTATTATGACGCAACGGAGAAGATGAAGTAAGCACAAGACTTTAAATCTAGTCAAAATCATGCGCTTCACACCCGATATTACTGAGGGGGGATGTAGAAGTATAAACATGATTAGGATGGAGACAAGGAGATACAGATAGAATCAGTTTAAACACATCATGTGTTTTGTCTTGTACTTTGAGCCTCCTCTCATTTCGTACTCTTGGATTTCATATTTTCTACATAATGCAGCCATATATTATTAATTATTAATACATTGCCAAGCAAACCAAGCATTGATGTCATCAAATCAGCGAACAGATGTAAAAGAAAAATTGTGAGGCCATCCACATAGGGAATGGGGTGAATGCCTCACAACAGCAACTCCAAATCCTACCACAAAACCTATCGAAATTAGAAGTGGCATGCAGGTGAGGGGGCACTCACTTGCCCAACCGTGCAAGCTGACCGATTGCTCACGATCCGCAAAGTCGTTAGATCCCACATGAGGGCACAACCAGCTTTATGTTTTAACTACTGAAACTTACAATTTTGTCACCTACGACTTTGTTGGTCATAGGTTATGAAACATATGGTTTTGCCAGTCGCTCACCAAGTTTCAGATTTGGAACTTAGACCTTACGATTTTGTCGGTCGCAGGTTCTGAAACTTAAGATTTTGTCGGTTGCTCGTAACAAGCTATAGAAGTTGAAACTCAACAAAATTTTAACAACTCATCAAAAAGTATTCAAAATAGATCTGATTGGAAAGCCCTCGTCACCAGAACCGCAATTATGCAACCGAAACTTAATTTCAACTTTTGGTTCAAAATATATGAAAGACCGAATATCGAAACTCAAATGAAAAAAGGGCCTGCATGACCCCGCACCCGCATGCAGTAAATTCTCGCCCATGAAACCTAAAAGCTTTATAGTAGCAGACAAAGAGCGAGATGCTTGAACACAAGACCTTCAAGAAGGAATCGAGCTTCTATATTTAGTAAAACGGTAAATTTTTATTTCACAAATTAAGGTTTCTTTATAGTGGAAATTGATGACTACCAACATGCTTTCTGTAAAATGTTATGAACCTGACTGGATAATTTTTTTGTCTCTACGTGAAGATGAATAGCTGAAACCCGTGTCTGTATTTGAATCCAATCCAACATAGTCTACATTGGGGAACGTAGTTATTCAAAAAAATTCCTACGATCATGCAAGATCTATCTAGGAGATGCATAACAACGAGACGGGAGAGTGAGTCCATATACAATCGTAGACCAAAAGCAGAAGCGTTTAGTAACGTCGTTGATGTAGTCGAACGTCTTCACGATCCAACCGATCCAAGTACCGAACATACGACACCTCCGTGTTCAGCACACGTTCAGCACGATGACGTCCCTCGAGCTCTTGATCCAATAGAGGGTCGAGGGAGAGTTCAGCACGACGGCATAGTGACGGTGATGATGATGTTACCGGCGTAGGGCTTCACCTAAGCACTACGGCGATATGACCGAGGTGTTAAACTGTGGAGGGGTTGATACGTCCCCAACGTATCTATAATTTATGAAGCATTCATGCTATTTTATCATCTGTTTTGAATGATTATGGGCTTTATTATATACTTTTATATTACTTTTGGGACAAACCTATTAACCGCAGGCCCAGCCCATATTGCTGTTTTATTGCCTGTTTTAGTATTTCGAAGAAAAGGAATATCAAACGGAGTCCAAACGGAATGAAACCTTTGGCAGCGTTATTTTTGGGAAGAATATCATCCTGGAGACTTGGAGTTCAAGTCAGAAGATCCTCAAGGAGGCCAGGAGATAGGGGGGCGCCCCCTCCCCCTACTGGGCGCGCCCCCCCTGTCTCGTGGGCCCCTCGAGCACCTCCCGACCGACTTCTTTCGCCTATATAAGCCTACGTACCCTAAAACCATCAAAAATAAAGATTGATCGGAAGTTCCGCCGCCGCAAGCCTCTGTAGCCACCAAAACCTCTCGGGAGTCCGTCCCGGCACCCTGCCGGAGGGGGAACCCATCACCGGTGGCCATCTTCATCATCCCGGCGCTATCCATGACGAGGAGGGAGTAGTTCACCCTCGGGGCTGAGGGTATGTACCAGTAGCTATGTGTTTGATCTCTCTCTCTCTCTTGTGTTCTCTCTATGGCACGATCTTGATGTATCACAAGCTTTGCTATTATAGTTGGATCTTATGATGTTTCTCCCCCTCTACTCTCTTGTGATGAATTGAGTTTCCCTCTTGAAGTTATCTTATTGGATTGAGTCTTTGATTTGAGAACACTTGATGTATGTCTTGCCGTGTTTATCTGTGGTGACAATGGGATATCACGTGCCACTTGATGTATGTTTTGGTGACCAACTTGCGGGTTCCGCCCATGAACCTATGCATAGGGGTTGGCACACGTTTTCTTGACTCTCTGATAGAAACTTTGGGGCACTCTTTGAAGTACTTTGTGTTGGTTGGATGAATCTGAGATTGTGTGATGCATATCGTATAATCATGCCCATGGATACTTGAGGTGACAATGGAGTATCTAGGTGACATTAGGGTTTTGGTTGATTTGTGTCTTAAGGTGTTATTCTAGTACGAACTCTTGAATAGATTGATCCGAAAGAATAACTTTGATGTGGTTTCGTACCCTACCATAATCTCATCGTTTGTTCTCCGCTATTAGTGGCTTTGGAGTGACTCTTTGTTGCATGTTGAGGGATTGTTATATGATCTATCTATGTTATTATTGTTGAGAGAACTTGCACTAGTGAAAGTATGAACCCTATGCCTTGTTTCCTACCATTGCAATACCGTTACGCTCACTTTTATCATTAGTTACCTTGCTGTTTTCAGATTACAAATACCTTTATCTACTATCCATATTGCAGTTGTATCACCATCTCTTCGCCGACCATTGTATTGGGTGTGTTGGGGACACAAGAGACTTTCTGTTATTTCGTTGCAGGGTTGTTTGAGAGAGACCATCTTCATCCTACGCCTCCCACGGATTGATAAACCTTAGGTCATCCACTTGAGGGAAATTTGCTACTGTCCTACAAACCTGTGCACTTGCAGGTCCAACAACGTCTACAAGAAGAAGGTTGTGTAGTAGACATCAAGCTGTTTTCTGGCGCCGTTGCCGGGGAGGTGAGTGCTTGAAGGTATATCTTTAGATCTTGCAATCGAATCTTTTTGTCTCTTATTTTATCACTAGTTTAGTTTATAAAAGAAAACTACAAAAAAATGGAGTTAAGTTTGTCTCATACGCTTCGTCTTTTTAATATCTTTCGTGAGTTTGATGGAAAGGAAAATTGTGCTCAAGTGCTAGAAGAAGAGTGCATTAAAATGCTTGGTACTGAATCTTTGAATGATGAGCATGATTGCAATGTTGTTAGTATGAACTCCTTGAATATCCTTAGTACTAATGATGATTGCTCTAGTCATGATGAAAATATCTCTTATAAGCATGTCAACTTTCGTGGAGTGCATGTTTGCATGAACACACCAAATAGAGAATATATATTGCAAGAGACATAAGCATTTAGAAACTAAATGGAAGAAAGGCTAAATGTGAGTGCTGAAAATTTGAATTTCCTTTGCCGTACTTGTGAACTTTGCAATGAACGTGGTCATTTACATCTCCTATGCAAATTGTTTCATGATCGAATCGTGTCCAAAAGTTGTGATGATTTGATCTCCCTTGCTCATTACGATGAACTTAGTTTGTTTTTGGGTTATGAAGAATTGAAACGTTTACTTAAGGACCTTCCAGAATTTGCCCAAAAGAAATTCCTTGATATTGATCTAGAGAAGATTTATTTGTATTGTGCGGAGAATTGCATTGAAAATCCTTATATTTCCAATTACATAAAGAAAAGAAAGCAAATAGAAGATGATGAGAATACTAATGAAAGGGAAGAGAATTCACAATATCCTCCTATTATTTCTTATGATGAATCAAGTAACGAGGAGGAGCTTTCTATTCAACCAATCTCGTCAATAAGGAGCTCAAAGAAGAAGGTTGAACCCACACCATAATGTGAAGAAGAAAAAGAAAAGAAGGAGCAACAAAGGTAGAAAGGCATCCCTCCCAAATGATGTTGCTCCTACTATCATTGTGATGATGATAATTGCTATACTATTGGTGCTATCCATATTTTTAATGATGAGAGTGATTATGCTTATGATATGAAAGAGCCCAAGCTTGGGGAAGCTATGTTTGATGTGTTGGGGAACGTAAGGTCGCCAGAACAGAATCAATCCAAGCAAGTATCTTCTAAAAGAACACCATAGTGTAATGGTGATCGCCAATATGCTGGTACAATAGAACAAGCGAGAAGATTGTATGTTTTAATGAGCGCAATAGCTACCCATGGGAGCAGATCCAAGCGCCGATCATACTGGAGAATTTACAAGGGTAAGTTTCACTATACAAAAGCATCAGTAAATGTGTCTATTACACTCCCCTGAAGGTTATGGAACTCGGCCGTTACAGCACGAGGTACCGTATTTTAATTCCTTCTTTTTATGAATTGTGTACCATATTTTACTTGCCAGCGAACAAACGTTCTTTTCTAGCTACTGACACGTGCCTTGAAGGACTTGGAATATGAGTTATAGGGAGGTTAAAAGTTCAAACAGTCTAACAAGGGTTAAAAAGTGGGTGCACTGCCTCAAATTTATCACGTGCTGCAGGTGTCAATGAAAAACTTATGCACAAACTATGTCCTATACAAGTTGTGTTTTCCATGGCCTGTCTCGGATCTTCTGTCTGACATGGTTGTGTTTCATTGCTTTTGGTTAGGTTTGTATTGTTCTTCACAAAGTAATGATATAGTTGGTACATGCATCAGTCGGTGTTATTGGTATAATTGCTATAGGCAGAAGAAGTATGTCAATCAGTATCCTTGCACCAACAAACTCTTGGTTTACCACATGCCGATTGTTTACATTTTACCAGAAAGCCACATCACAAAAATGCGAACATGTGATTAGTTAAGAGCTTTCTTTTAGCCCTCAACTACGTTCCAAGTTTAAATTTGATCTAGAATTTCTGAAATGCAAACTGACAAACTAGGCCTTAAATTTTTGAAATCTCATAGATTTGGTCTGACAACCCGTTCATAGAGATTTGACCTACAATGTGGCAGTTATTTCGCTTGGCCAACTAAGTCTGCTAAAAATGGAAATACTTAAAAGTAATGTAGACATACCTAATTGAATATCCATATTAATATTTTTAATAAAAAAATTACAATTTATTTTAAATAAGGAAAAAAAGAGTTATACAAAACATGGGGATTTTAGGAATGGGGAAAAACCTGATATTTTAGATAAATGAAAATAATAATCAGAAGTATTCTTGAAAAAACAGGTGTGTGCCGTATATCTTCCATCGATGGTGTGAATGCCTGAACTGCTTGGCATACGATTGATTTGTATCAATTCCTGGTGCATCCTATTCCCGTGGATCAGTATGTATATACAATCCAGTGCCACTTAATGTTTGTCACAATCGCATCCCGATCAAGCCTGGCTCCCATTCTCCGTATCTTCAGTGATATTCGACCATTTCGTAGTGCCTGTGTTGACACTGGAAAAGCTAAAGTATTAGGGGAACCACGGGGCGATAGCCACTGGCATATATAGACACACGGTTCAACCACTCTGGTCTCATAGACTTGAATGTATTACCGATCATCTGGGGTGTTTTTTTTTCTATCTTGTGATATATCTCCTAGCTTTACTACCAGAGATATTGAGCTTCTTTACACTGGCGGAGGCCGAGTATAGTAAATACCCCACACTTTCATTTGTAGTAGCCCAAGTATCCAACCGAATTTCTTGTCATCACTCCTTCCCAAGAAAATGAAGGAGACATATGCACTCAATTTGCTTGAACTCAGCGAGGTTGACTTCTCCAAGAATCAATCAACTCAAGGTGCCTCGATCGTTTAAATACAGAGGAGAGAGGACATACGTTGAAATACGTTGGGCTTCTAAACAACCTTGGCTCAAATAAATACATTTGAAAAACAGATTGGCGGAGCACAAGCAGAACTAATGTATCTTCAGTAAAATCTAAAAACTAGTAAAAATAACTCAAAAAATTCTGAAGTTTGTGGCTTCGATTATGATCAAATGTTTTAGGTTCTTGCAAAATTTAGTGGCCAAACGATGTCTGAGGAGATCCATACAAACAATAACACAATTAGTGCTCAACCATTTGTGCACTATTGAACAGAATTTTTGTTTTGCTTGCATGGAGCTCATCGGATGTTACTTGGCCACCATTTTTTTGACAAAGCAGAAACAAAACTGAAGGTGACTTCTCTGTGTAAACAAAGAGCAGTAAAGAGAGATCATTGCTGCTCCCTAATTTGCAAATAACTGTCATCCCAATGGCTCACAATAGTAGCTATAGTGATGGGTAGACATATATACAGCAAGATCAGAAGCTCTCTGACTTCTTACATAGTCTAATTAACCAACTGATTATGCCATAAATTACAGGTCATTACTGCTGTTGCTACCTTATCTGACAGACGCACAATCTGTGATCAACTGTCCAATCATGGCACAACGTTAATCAGAACCATCTCCAGTCCTTGATACGTCGCCAGGACTTCCAAAATTCCCCTCGTCAACAGTGCTCTCTTACTGAGGGCTATCTATGGGCTCTTCTTCAACTTGAGGCGTCCCCACACCTTGTTCCTGAGCACCTGACCAATATATGCATAATCGGATCATAAATAATCAGCAGCTTGAGATCAAAACAATCAATAGATCTTGCTGTTGGGCAACACTTAATCGATTGCTTACTAAAAAAACATAGGGGGAGAGACCCCTCCCTCCCCGTACCCCCCGCGCCGCCCCCCTGAGCGGGGCGACCGGGGCGGCCCTCCCTCCCCTCGCCGCCCAGCCCCCTCCTCCCACCCCTCCTCCCGCCGCTTCCGCCGGCTGGCGTTGCCCGCGCAGCGCCGTGGCGAGGCCGGCGGTGGCGGCCCTCTTCCTCTTCCCCTCGTGGTTCCTCGGCTCGGGCGGCGGTTTCCGGCGATGGTGCACCTCGGCGGGCGGTGCTCCGATGTAGATCGGGCGCAGATGCGGCGGCGGCGGCGCTGTTCTTTGGCGGCGGTGGCGGCTGACGGCGTGGGTCGGCCGGCGGAGCCCTGCAGGCCCAGATCTGGGCCCTTTTGGGTCCGATCTGGGTCAGGGCGGGCTGGTCTGGCCTCCGGTGGGTCTCCTCCGGCTGGGCTGTCGGGATGCGGTCGTTGGGATCGGCGGCTCCGCGCTGCGTCGGCTGCAACGCGGCGGCAGGAGCTTAACGGGCCCGTTCTGGGCCCGGCTGGGCAGGGGGTCCGGCGTGCTCCCGCGCCTGCGTCCGGTCTGCTACTGCTTGTGCCAGTGGAGGTTGTCCCCTCCCACGTGGCTGTCGTGCTCCCGGTCCCTATCGATGGTGGTCTCGTTTGGTTCGGCCGGCCTCGCAGTGTCTTCGATGGAGAGGCAACGGTGGTGTCCTCGTGATTGTGGTGGCGCAGGGTGGTGGGCGGTTGGCGTGGTGGAGCCGCCGGTTGGTCCGGGGTTGTGGGTTTGAGGGGTAGGGCGAAATCCCTCTTGGGTCTGCCCGGCACCGGCGCGGTGACGCCTGCGGGCACCATCAACCTTCTTGAAGGGCGTCGGGAGTACCTCTCCCCCGCTTCCCTCCGTGTACCGGGAGAAATCCTAGGATTCGTCCGGGCAGCAGCGTCGTCGTCGTCGCAGTCCTTCTTGAAGGTGTTGCTTGGTTCGCGGCGACTCGATGGCATTGGAGCGTGGTGGATATCTCCGGTGGGCGCAACGGTTGCGGGATGCTTCAGCTTTCGTTCATCTGGTGCTGCCGGCATTTCTTTCTTTTGCTTTTTTCTTGTTTTTCTTTTGGGCATGGTTGTGATGTTTGCCCCAGCGTCGAACTTCTGGTTGTATCGGGTGGTTGCTATATTAATATAGCGGGGCGCAAGCCTATTTCGGTAAAAAAACACAGGGAAGAAGCACAAAGTGCCAGCGACTAAAAGAAAACAGACACACAATACATAGAGATTGGAGTGTCAACCTTCGGAACCAAGCCATGGAGTAGTTAGAATATTAACTTCAATGGAATTTGACATATATAACAACAAATCATCGCTTTATGGTATTTCTCATTGCCATTTCCAATACAAGTTGGAATACATTGCCAGAAAAGTCATGTAAACATATAGAGATAAATGACATAAATCATAAAGGTGCACAAGATAAGTCTGGGATAAGGTGAAACGAACAAAAGGTGAACTGTGGTGGCAGTGTTCTTTGAAGTTCTATGATTTCTGCTTTAGATTGGCCATGGAAACAAAAATATTTGTCGCAGTCTAGTGTTTCTTATGATTTTAATATGCTTCCAAGATGCTAGTCGTACATACCGTCCACTAACCTTAGAGTAGCATTACAACGTACTAACGAATACATCAAAATTGTGTTCCTGAGCTTTATTTGCATAGTCACAACAGAGAAGAGGTGACAACTACTAAACTGTGTAAACTAGAATTATTGATTACAGTAGTGAACTTTAGAGCAACAAACGACCCATGTGATGACATTAAGGGAAGGTAATAACTAGGATGCAACAGAAAGGTTACCACTTGATACTATTGGAGTCGACAAGAATGGTGGAAAGTTGTTATATGCCCGTGGGTAAAGAATGCCAAATTTGGAGCCGAACACCTTCTCAAGCTGGAATGTCTTGACGTCCATTGAGAAAAGGCGGGCATCAAGCGATGGGCTTCCGCGATGGTATAGGAACAACTGCCTCCCTGTTGAACCCACATCTAAAGAGTAGTGAGAAGAATCCAGTGAGACTGTCTTCTGCAATTGCCAGTGGCTTGAACTTCCACCGTTGTTGCTCTTAACAAAATAACTGAGGTCAGATGTCTTATGTGGTAGCACAAACATCCCAATGATGCCCTCCCCTGCCCCCACAATGGCTACATGCACATAAGAAGAACCTGTTTTAGCTTTGGGTGGGAGGTCTACGAGTGAGAACTCCATCCTCCGGGTGTCAAACACCTGTAACTTCTGACTGCTCTCTGTCAACCCATACAAGCAGCCATACGCAGACTGAAGCCAGTATGAGCAAGGCGATCGCACTGTTGATGGAGTAGCTTGCCA
This sequence comes from Triticum aestivum, assembly GCF_018294505.1. NCBI lineage: Eukaryota > Viridiplantae > Streptophyta > Magnoliopsida > Poales > Poaceae > Triticum > Triticum aestivum. Next base: position 37,572,182 of record NC_057810.1, read on the forward strand.
TTTTCCGGTGGTGGAAGAGAAGACGAAGGCCGTCTGCTTATGTTGGTCGAATGCCACATATATCACACTGAAAAATGTTTCATCGGAATCTTCCTCATTGCCGCCCACGAGGAAGATCTGTGAGTTGTCCGCTGAAGGAACCCAGTCGTCAATGAATTCAGGAATTGGTGGAAGCAGGAGGTGGCGCCGGTGCAAGGGATCGCACACCACAAGCTCTGTGAAGTCGCCGCGCCTGTAGAGGAGGACGCGGCCGTCGCAGACGTCCAGCATGGTCCAGTCACTGGCTGGGGCAGGGAGGAAGGATAAGCTGAAGTCAGCGAAGGCTTTTGTTGCAGAAGTGGAGGGGTGAGGCGGGTCAGCAGGGTGGAAGACTCGGTTAAGATCGAGGAAGCCGAGGAGGGGCGCGGCGTGGATCTTGCGGTACAGCCGGGGGAAGGAGCGGTCGGCGACGACGCGGCGAAAGGTGACGCAGGCCGCAGAGGCGTGGGCGAGGTCGGCTTGGGTGGGCAGGCGAACGAAGATTTCAGCCAGGAGCTCGTCCGGGATCGGCAGCGAGGCCATCTCCTGGGGACAGGAATGGTGGCGGCGCTCGAGGAGGGCAATCTCCGTGGCGTTGCCGCCCATCCCGCCGCTGTTGAGATACCCTAGTCTGTACGGGAGGGATTTCAGGGAAAAGGCCGGGCGAACGCTTATGACTGGGATTTGGACTTTTTTAAGGGCCTTTTGAAGCTGTACGAGATCTGGCATCGGTGTGCCTGTGTGTCCCAAATGGCCCAACGTGTCCTGAAAACAGAGGCTTAGACCTGGCCCATTTGGTAACATGACTTGAGTATTTCGTTTTCTTCTCCTTTTTTTTTTGGGAAAAAGCAAAGCAAAGTAGCGCATGAAACTTTTCTCAAAAACAAAAAAAGTAGCGCCTCAAACTCACTAATGGTGCATATGCTTAGGGGTTCTCTACCATCTATCATTGTTGGATGATGTGACTCGTTAATTCATCATATCTATTGTAAAAATAAAGTGTTCTCAAATGAAATGACAAGTAGGAGATTTGCCGCTAAAATCAAATAGGCACTACTGGAATTTTCCTATATGCCGGGTGTCGGGGTCTTCGTCGAGAGCCAAAACACGGGCATTCAGCTAACTAAGAGACGCCGAGAGCTACACTCGGCAAACCTGTCTTCACGGCAACTAACTTCCGTTGTCGTCATGGTCTCACGGCGAACAAGCACCGCACGACAAACGGTGTAGTCGCCGAGAGCCACACATGGCAAAGGGGGGCCACCAGGCCTACTAGTTTGGAACTAACGGCGACCTCACTTGGGGTGGCCTATACCGAGAGTGGCTCTCGGCAATTATCAGTAAAAACATTTTCTCCACCTGACATGTGGTCCCACTGGTCACGTTTATCAGTAAAATTTATATATTGTTTCCTAAATATTTGAAAAGAATAATATCGCGATATTTTGCCAAGAGCTCCTCTCGGCAATTCTGGACATACGACTATTGGCTCAACCCTTCGGAACTGAGCAGTGGGACTAGATGTCCCACATGGCAGCTGACCTTTTACCGAGGGTCACAGCCCTCGGAAAAGAGTCGCACCACTGTAGTAGTGAAGTGAAGTACTGCTCAGCTGACTTCTTTTTTCCAGAGCAGCACTTGGAAAAGGTGTGGCACAACATTAGTTTCAGTTCTCAGACGACCCCTTTCCCAAGTGCTGCTCTCGGTAGCCTGTCTGTTTCCGAGTGTTGCCCTCGGAAATGTGTCCCATTTGCTTCTGTTTCTAAGCTCTTTCTTGTCTGATCCCTGCAACTGAAAATGACTACAGTGCAATATCGGTATATATATCAGTGCAAAAATGGTATCATAACAAATGAATGTGGGAGCTCGTAGCTCCCTAGTAATTCGTCGAGTAACACAACACACACATAGGCATAATTTGAAGTTGTCCACATATATAGGCGAATGTTTCATACTAGTACACATCACACACAAGTTCACAAATTCATACATATTGTTAACTTATGGACGTTCACTACTTGCAAAACACGTGCATGTCACATAGAAGGTCACAAGTTCATAGATCATCTTGAGGAGTAGGAGGGGCCACCGGGTTAAGATTCCGGAGGAGGAGGAGGGGCATCACTTCCACTGCTTCGAGATTGCATAAGAACCTATCAGAGTAGAGTCGCGTGAGGGTGGTTCGTCTCTATATAATGAATATTCATATCTAGTTTAGAGCATGTTCTACTTGTAGTTGATTCTCGAGCAGCTTCAACCTGTCGTTCATGTCTGCTCGCTCCTTATTTTTGCTCTCCTGCTCAGCCAGCCGCCTTTGCTCCTATTCAGAAGCCTGTTGGTCCATGATATCTTGTAATATGGCATTAGGCTAGTATAGGTTGGAACGGTGCTATTTCAAGGCATGGACATGAATGAAAGGTTAGGATGCTAACCTTGAGGCGCTTTATCTCACATGACGCAGCGGTTGGGCGACTTCGTATGGATGGAGTTGAGCTGGTGATCGATGCGCGTATCTCATGTAGCTTGCGGTGCGAGGAGGTCGTGATCGCCCCGTTGCAAACGAGGTGGCGGCCATGGCCCTTCCCCTGGCCAACAATGATGAGAAGCTCTAGCACAAGGGGCTTGGACATAGGTTCGACGTCCTCCCTGTGCACCTCTTTGGAAGACCTCTTTGAAGGTCTTGTACTTCTCCTGCACCGACAAGCTGCAGAACTCGGCGCCATCCTTCCCCTTGTGGCCTTCTTTCCAGGCATCCAGGATGTGGACCGGGTGACCAACCGTTGCCTCCTGCAAAATTAACCATCAAGTTTAATGAACCAAGATGCACCGTGCGAAAAAGTTAACATCTTAATCCACATACCATGTGTTGCTTGAGAGCGGTTCGGTTCTGGCTCCCCTGGACATGAGCCGGACCTGGCATTTTGGCGATCATTTCCCTTCTACACATGTTGCGCCTGCCATGCCGGGTCACACCACATGTCGACCAAGGCCTTGATAACCCACAAGTACAGGGGATCAATTGTAGCCTCTTTCGATAAGTAAGAGTGTCGAACCCAACGAGGAGCTAAAGGTAGAACAAATATTCCCTCAAGTTCTATCGACCACCGATACAACTCTAAGCACAAACGTTCGCTTTACCTAGAACAAGTATGAAACTATAAGTACTTTGTAGGTGTGATAGGATAGGTTTGCAAGAATATAAAGAGCATGTAAATAAAAACTAGGGTCTGTTTAGATAAAGATGTGACAAAGTTAGTATAACAAGTGTAGAAAAGTGGTGGTAGGAGTTGTGAAATTGTCCCTAAGCAATTGACTACTTTACTAGACCGATAGCAAGTTTTATGTGGGAGAGGCCACTGCTAGCATGTCATCCCTGACTTGGAATTCTATGCACTTATGATCGGAACTATTAGCAAGCATCCGCAACTACTAACGTTCATTAAGGTAAATCCCAACCATAGCATTAAGATATATTGGTCCCCCTTCAATCCCGTATGCATCAATTTCTATGCTAGGTTGAAAATTCGGTCACTCTTGCCCTCCAATACATAGTCCTATCAACATACAACTAACCCTATGGTGTGATCCACGCGCGCGCTCATATGATGGGCACCAAAGGACATCAACATAACCACAAGCAAATTAAACCAATCATAGCAATTCACCAATTACCGATAGGACAACGAAAATCTACTCAGACATCATAGGATGGCAACACATCATTGGATAATAATATGAAGCATAAAGCACCATGTTCAAGTAGAGGGTACAGCGGGTTGCGGGAGAATGGACCGCTGTAGATAGATTGGGGAAGGTGATGGAAATGTTGGTGAAGATAACGGAGGTGTTGGTGTAGATCACGGTGATGATGATGGCCCCGGCGGCGTTCCGGCGCCACCGGGAGAGAGGGGGAGAGAGCCCCCCTTCTTCTTCTTCTTCCTTTACCTTCTCCCTAGATGGGAGAAGGGTTTCCCCTCTAGTCCATGGTCTCCATGGCGTGGGAGGGGCGAGAGCCCCTCCGAGATTAGATTTGTCTCTCTGTCTCTCTCTGTTTATTCTTTTCTGGTTATGCCCTTTCACCCTTTCTTATATTCTCGGAGATCCGTAACTCTGATGGAATTGAAACTTTCAACGTGATTTGTTTACGGATATTAGCTTTCTTGCGGCGAAAGAAGGGCAACAACCGCCTTATGGGGTGTCCACGAGGGTCAGGGGTGCGCCCACCCCCTTGGGCGTGCCCCCTGCCTCATGGGCCCCTCGAGCATCGTCTCGCATTGATTCCACTTCCCAAAATTCATAAATATTCCAAAAAAATCTCCGTCCGTTTTTATCCCGTTTGGACTCCGTTTGATATGGGTTTTCTGCGAAACAAAAAACAAGTCTACAAACAGGAACTGGCACTGGGCACTGGATCAATATGTTAGTCCCAAAAATAGTAGAAAAAGTTGCCAAAAGTCTATGAGGGTTGAATAATATTGGAATGGAACAATCAAAAATTATAGATACGACAGAGACGTATCAGCCACCGCCGCCATCCATCTCCAGCAGGACAGCCCACCCTGTCGGGCCATGGAGCACCGGCCAATGCCGAACAAATTAGGGGCGCCGACCTAACTACTGCCAACAGATGCACTGCAAGAGGCACCCTAGCCACCTTAGGGAGATCACATTGCGAGCCACATGACCGGGTGCCTTTGGCGCCTGGCCCGCCACCAATGGGGCCCTCGCCGGCGGCGGCAGCGGTAGGAGATCACATGAATGGGAGGCTGGCGGTGCCTAGGTCACACATGGGAGGCGACGCGGGGGGGGGGGGGGGCATGGGGGGGGGGGGGGGGGGGGGGGGGTACCAGCAACAAAATATAATTATGCCCAGGGTATGGCAAGGCTTATCTAAAAGAATGGTAGTATATGGAAGGGTCCAGCTACCAATACATGCATGCTTTTAGTTCAGCATATTCTACACAAGCGTATGTTGAATAAAGTTATCGATCATGCTTGTTTGCTACCGTACTGCCAAAAATAAAATCGTATTTTCTACTGTAGCCTACCATGCATCTCCAAGCATAGAAATGTTGGATTTTTTATTCTTCGAAAAGGGGATAACTCGGGACTCTGCATCACACGATGCACACAACAAAGAAAAGAGACATTTACATATATGCCCCTAACTCGAACTCACTACTCAAATTTAACAATAATTTGAAAGTGTGCAAAAATTTGCCCCTAAAAACAATTTAGGTTGCCAGAATGCCCTTTCATCTAGACCGACACTCTAAAAATTCATCACAAATTCATATGAAATCAGAAGAAGGCAAAACAAGATATCAAAATATTCATAAAAACATCACCTATATGCGCATGTCATTGACGTTCATGACAAAAGCAAACTATTTAGGGTTAATGCAAATAAATACACATGTAGGAGATGAATGTAAATTACATGCGCGTATAGCTGATATTTTTACCCAAATGATAACGCCCATACGTGTTGGCATATTTGCACGTCGCCCACACGCCTTGATCCGTCTTAATTCTTTTGTGCACGAATCCTAAAGTAATCCGAGTGCCACGTAGGCATAGCGTGTTGTGTGCGGTAGAGCGCTCTCACACACGACCCGCTGCGCGCGGTTGCCAGCTGCGCCGTATGGGTGAACCTGTTCCCGCCAACACGGTCACCAACCAGTCCACGCGCGTGTGGATGAACTACTCCTCGCCCAAACCACTCTCGTACGGTGATAGATGGCAACTGCAGTTGCGCGTATGCGGCAACTAGGTAAACACACATGGCAACAATGATTCGTTGATAGACGACAACTGCAGTTGCATGCACATGACAACTTGGTAAACACACACGGCAACTATTGTTTGATCACATGTGGCAAGCAGTTAATCGCACACGGCAACTATGGTTTGATTGCATGCAACAACTACCATGAATTAGATATGGCAATTATAGTTAACCAAAACAGAGAGAGTTCCCATGCTTTTACAACTATATTTGCCATCTCGGATGGCAACTAAAGCTTCATCTCGAGGGTAACTAACATAGCTGCGCCAGGATGTATGGGAATTTTTCGTTCGTGCCACACGCGCGGGGTGGGATTAGTAGTACTTGTTGGGTGTGTGGCACGAAGTAGCTGCGCCCACACATGGGGGCAGTTCTAATGTTCGGCCATACATGACCCGTGTGGGGTGCCTCCTACATAAGCCACACACGGTGCGTGGGCGGATGTCTTGTATGCCACACGTGCGGGCGTTATCAGCGTCCTATTTTTATGCATAATTAGGTGCCTTATTTGCATTTTCTGAATTCATAAGAATTTTTTATGAATTTTCAAATTTTTGGTCAAACAACTTTGATCAGATGGAAGGGCATTCTCGCGACCTAAAATTATTTTTAGGAGACAACTGAAGTATAAAAAAGTTAGAAGTAATTCTGAGAGTGGGCACAAATTAGGGGTATAAATGTAAATGTCCCAACATTTTTTTTTCTGCATATGCATGCCTAGGAAAAATATATCGGCTAAGTCTTTCCCCACATCAATCAGCATCCAACATACAACAGTAGTACTCGTACTATCACCACGATGGCTACCGTTGTCCTCAAGGAGCATGTGTAATGTGAAAAATGATATCATCTTCTTTTTTTGCGAGATCAAAAGGGTTTTACTCCATCATGGTAGAGCTACAATCCTTGGGCAAGAGATCCTTAATACATGGGGCCCCTCTGCCGAGCCACACAACCATAGCTCGCACAAAGAAAGTGTACCTTGTCGGACAATCTGCAACACTATTATGTGACGTATGAAGTCTCTGCGGAACAAAACCCTATCATTCATTAGAGCCTTAATTTCAGCCACTAACTGACCATACACCGAACGATATAAACTTAAATTTGAAAAAAAAGATAAGGCAGTTGAAGAATTTGACTGAACCAACACCGGAACCTCTGTATGCTGTGTAGCAAGCGCCATACCAATCATCAGCACATGTATCTCAATCTCTAGAGCTTCACTGCAATTAAATATAAAGAGCACATAAATAAAAAATAAGGGCTGTTTAGATAAAGACGCAATAAAGTTAGTATAACGAGTGCGGAAAAGTGGTGGTAGGAGTTGTGAAATTGTCCCTAAGCAATTTACTACTTTACTAGACCGATAGCAAGTTTTATATGGGAGAGGCCACTGCTAGCATGTCATCCCTGACTTGGAATTCTATGCACTTATGATCGGAACTATTAGCAAGCATCCGCAACTACTAACATTCATTAAGGTAAAGCCCAATCATAGCATTAAGATATATTGGTCCCCCTTCAATCCCGTATGCATCAATGTCTATGCTAGGTTGAAGCTTTTGTCACTCTTGCCCTCCAATACATAGTCCTATCAACATACAACTAACCGTATGGTGTGATCCACGTGCGCGCTCATATGATGGGCACCAAAGGACAGCAACATAACCACAAGCAAATTAAACCAATCATAGCAATTCACCAATTACCGATAGGACAACGAAAATCTACTCAGACATCATAGGATGGCAACACATCATTGGATAATAATATGAAGCATAAAGCACCATGTTCAAGTAGAGGGTACAGTGGGTTGTGGGAGAGTGGACCACTGTAGATACATGCGGGAAGGTGATGGAGATATTGGTGAAGATGATGGAGGTGTTGGTGTAGATCACGGTGATGATGATGGCCCCGGTGGCGTTTCGGCGCCACCGGGAGAGAGGGGGAGAGAACCCCCCTTCTTCTTCTTCTTGCTTGACCTTCTCCCTAGATGGGGGAAGGGTTTCCCCTCTGGTCCATGGTATCCATGGCGTGGGAGGGGCGAGAGCCCCTCCGAGATTGGATCTGTCTCTATGTCTCTCTCTGTTTCTGCGTTTCTGCTTCTGCCCTTTCACCATATCTTATATTCCCGGAGATCCGTAACTCTGATTGCATTGAAACTTTCAATGTGATTTGTTTCCAGATATTAGCTTTCTTGCAGCGAAAGAAGGGTACCAGACAGGGGCGTGCCCCCTGCCTCATGGGCCCCTCAAGCATCGTCTCGCGTTGATTCCACTTCCCAAAATTCATAAATATTCCAAAAAAAATCTTCGGCCGTTTTTATCCCGTTTGGACTCTGTTTGATTTGGTTTTTCTGCGAAACAAAAAACATGCAACAAACAGGAACTGGCACTACGCACTGGATCAATATGTTACTCCCAAAAATAGTATAAAAAGTTGCCAAAATTATATGAGGGTTGAATAATATTGGCATGGAACAATCAAAAATTATAGATACGACGGAGACGTATCAGCATCCCCAAGCTTAATTCCTGCTCGTCCTTGAGTAGGTAAATAATAAAAAAGATAATTTTTGATGTGGAATGCTACTTAGCATAATCTTGATCATGTAATATAATCATGGCATGAATATTAAGACATGAGTGATTCAAAGCAATAGTCTCTCATTTGACATAAAAGAATTTAATACTTGGGCATCCCAACAAAAAATCATGTCTTTCAAAATATCAATGCTAAAGAATGTTATCCCCACAAAATCATATAGTCTTTTATGCTCCCTTTTCTTAACACAAGGTACCCCTCATGCTCATCCCGGTGTCAGCCAAGCAATGGTTCATACTTTTTAACGCGCTTCAGCATTTTCAACCCTCACGCAATACATGAGCGCAAGCCATGGATATAGCACTACATGGGGAATAGAATATGATGATGGAGGTTGTGTGGAGAAGACAAAAAGGGAGAAAGTCTCACATCGACGCGGCTAATCAACGAGCTATGGAGATTCCCATGAATTGATGTCAATATGAGGAGTAGGGATTGGCATGCAACGGATGCACTAGAGCTATAAGTGTATGAAAGCTCAAACTGAAACTAAGTGGGTGCGCATGCTCATGAAGACCTCGGGCATTTGAGGAAGCCCATCATCGAAATATACAAGCCAAGTTCTATAATGAAAATTCCCACTAGTATATGAAAGTGATAACTCAAGAGACTCTATATGAAGAACATGGTGCTACTTTGAAGCACAAGTTTGGTAAAGGATAGTAGCATTGCCCCTTCTCTCCTTTTCTCTCATTTTTTTCTTCTTTATTTTTTATTTTTTATTTTTTTGGTGGGCTTCTTTGGCCTCTTTTTTTTATTTGGTATTCTTTGGCCTCTTTTATTTTCATAAAGTCAGGAGACTCATCCCAACATGTGAGGGAATCATAGCTTCCATCATCCTTTCCTCACATGGGACAATGCTCTAATAATGATGATCATCACACTTTTATTTACTTACAACTCAATATTACAACTCGATACTAGAACAAAATATGACTCTATATGAATGCCTCTGGTAGTGTACCAGGATGTGCAATGATCTAGCATAGAAAAGATATCAAAAAATGGACAAGCCATGAAAAGATCATGCTAGCTGTCTTACGATCATGCAAAGCAATATGACAATGAATGCTCAAGTCATGTATATGATGATGATGGAAGTTGGATGGCAATATATCTCGAAATGGCTATGGAAATGCCATAATAGGTATGTATGGTGGCTGTTTTGAAGAAGATATAAGGAGGCTTATGTGTGATAGAATGTATCGTATAACGGGGTTTCGAAGCACCGGCGAAGTTTGCACCAACTCTCGAGGTGAGAAAGGGCAATGCACGGTACCGAAGAGGCTAGCAATGATGGAAGGGTAAGAGTGCGTTGATACGTCTCCAACGTATCTATAACTTTTTATTGTTCCATGCTATTATATTACCCGTTTTGGATGTTTATCGGCTTTACTTTACACTTTTATATCATTTTCGGGACTAACCTACTAACCGGAGGCCCAGCCCAAATTGTTGTTTTTTTGCCTATTTCAGTGTTTCGAAGAAAAGGAATATCAAACGGAGTCCAAATAGAATGAAACCTTCGGGAGCGATCTTTTTGCAACAAACGCAATCCAGGATACTTGGAGTGGACGTCAAGAAGCAGCCGAGGCGGCCACGAGGCAGGAGGGCGCGCCCTAGGGGGCTGGGCGCGCCCCCCACCCTCATGGGCCCCTCGTGGCTCCACCGACCTACTTCTTCCTCCCATATATATCTACGTACCACGAAAACATCCAGGAGCGCCACGAAACCCTATTTCCACCGCCGCAACCTTCTGTACCCGTGAGATCCCATCTTGGGGCCTTTTCCGGCGCTCCGCCGGAGTGGGAATCGATCACGGAGGGCTTCTACATCAACACCATAGCCTCTCCGATGAGTTGTGAGTAGTTTACCACAGACCTTCGGGTCCATAGTTATTAGCTAGATGGCTTCTTCTCTCTCTTTGAATCTCAATACAAAGTTCTCCTCGATCTTCTTGGAGATCTATTTGATGTAACTCTTTTTGCAGTGTGTTTGTCGAGAACCGATGAATTGTGGGTTTATGATCAAGTTTATCTATGAGAAATATTTGAATCTCATCTGAATTATTTTATGTATGATTGGTTATCTTTGCAAGTTTCTTCGAATTATCAGTTTGGTTTGGCCTACTAGATTGATCTTTCTTGCAATGGGAGAAGTTCTTAGCTTTGGGTTCAATCTTGCGGTGTCCTTTCCCAGTGACAGCAGGGGCAGCAAGGCACGTATTGTATTTTTGCCATCGAGGATAAAAAGAAGGGGTTTATATCATATTGCTTGAGTTTATCCCTCTACATCATGTCATCTTGCTTAATGCGTTACTCTGTTCTTATGAACTTAATACTCTAGATGCATGCTGGATAGCGGTCGATGTGTGGAGTAATAGTAGTAGATGCAGGCAGGAGTTGGTCTACTTGTCGCGGACGTGATGCCTATATACATGATCATGCCTAGATAATCTCATAAATATGCACTTTTATATCAATTGTTCAACCGTAATTTGTTCACGCACCGTAATACTTATGCTATCTCGAGAGAAGCCACTAGTGAAACCTATGGCCCCGGGGTCTATCTACCATCATATAAGTTTCCGATCTACTTTATTTTGCTATCTTTAATTTCCAATCTATATCATAAAAATACCAAATATATTTATCTTATCTTATTATCTCTATCATATCTCACTTTTGCAAGTGGCCATGAAGGGATTGACAACCCATTTATCGCATTGGTTGCGAGGTTCTTCTTTGTTTGTGTAGGTACAAGGGACTCGTGTGGAGCCTCCTACTGTATTGATACCTTGGTTCACAAAAACTAAGGGAAATACTTATGCTACTTTGTTGCATCACCGTTTCCTCTTCAAGGGAAAATCAACGCAGTGCTCAAGAGGTAGCAAGAAGGATTTCTTGCGCCGTTGCCGGGGAGGTCTTCGCTCATGTCAAGACATACCAAGTATCCATCACAAACTCATCTCCCTCGCATTACATTATTTGCCATTTGCCTCTCGTTTTCCTCTCCCCCACTTCACCCTTGCCGTTTTATTCTCCCTCTCTTTCCCGTTCGGCTCTCTCTTTCGCTTGCCTCTTGTGTTCCTATTTGCCCTTATGGCCTTGCATAAAAATGTTGATCTTCACCTTAGAAGAATGGAAGAGATCGGAAGCAACGTTATAATCTTTATGACTTTACAATTTGAGCATAATAATTTCTTTAGAAATGAGCTTAAAGAACAAAAAAAGCTTTATGGAATACATGAATAAAGAGCTTGATGATATGTCTAAGGAATTTTATGGTTTGAATTCTCAGATTGCTCGACTTGAAAAATCAATAGCCCAAATTTCTGATAAGCAAGCCACCTTGGTTAATAAGATGGCTGCCAAACCAGAAGGGTTAGAGAAAAATAATGATGAAGATCTAAAAGTAATTGATGTGTCCCCTATTAAATCTTTGTTTTGCAATTTGAATCTTGATAATGATGGGACTGGAGATGAGTCAATTTTAGTTAAAAGGCGTCCCAATGATTCGGAGTTTTAGATCTTGATGCTAAATTTGGTAAAAGTGGGATTGGAGAGGTCAAAACTTTACATAGCAATGAACCCACTATTTTGGATTTAAAGGAATTTAATTATGATAATTTTTCTTTAATAGATTGTATTTCCTTGTTGCAATCTGTGTCGAATTCTCCTCATGCTTATAGTCAAAATAAAGCTTTTACCAAACATATCGTTGATGCTTTGATGCGATCTTTTGAGGAAAAAATTAAATTGGAATTTTCAATCCCTAGAAAACTTTATGATGAGTGGGAACCTACTATTAAAATTAAAATTAAAGATCATGAATGCTATGCTTTGTGTGATTTGGGTGCTAGTGTTTCCACGATTCCAAAAACTTTATGTGATGTGCTAGGTTTCCGTGAATTTGATGATTTCTCTTTAAACTTGCACCTTGCGGATTTCACTATTAAGAGACCTATGGGAAGGATTAATGATGTTCTTATTGTTGCAATTAGGAATTATGTGCCCTTAGATTTTAGCGTTCTTGATACAGATTGCAATTTTTCATGTCCTATTATTCTTGGTAGACCTTTGCTTAGAACGATTGGTGCAATTATTGATATGAAGGAAGGGAATATTAGATTCCAATTTCCAGTAAGGAAAGGCATGGAACACTTTCCTAGAAAGAAAATCAAATTACCCTATGAATCTATTATGAGATCCACTTATGAATTGAATACCAAAGATGGAAATACTTAGATCTATTCTCGCTTTTATGCCTAGCTAGGGCGTTAAACGATAGCGCTTGTTGGGAGGCAACCCAATTTTATTTTTGTTCCTTGCTTTTTGCTTCTGTTTAGTAATAAATAAATTATCTAGTTTCTGTTTAGATGTGGTTTTATGTTTTAATTAGTGTTTGTGCCAAGTAGAACCTATAGGATAACCTACGGTGATAGTTAATTTGATCTTGCTGAAAAACAGAAACTTTTGCAGACACGAGAATAATTTTAGTAACTCACAGAAACGTGATTTTTAATTTATTATTTTTTCTATAGATCAACAGACAAATTTCCCAGGACTTCCTATTTTGGTAGGATTTTTGGAGTTCCAGAAGTATTCGAAAGTTACACATTGCTTATTTTGATGAATCTATGGCTAGTATCGGGGGGTATGAACCATAGAGAAGTTGGAATATAGTAGGTTTTACACCAATACAAATAAAGAATGAGTTAATTACAGTACCTTAAGTGGTGGTTTTTCTTTCTTGCACTAACGAAGCTCATGAGATTTCCTGTTGAGTTTTGTGTTGTGAAGTTTTCAAGTTTTGGGTAAAGATTTGATGGAGTATGGAATAAGGAGTGGCAAGAGCGTAAGCTTGGGGATGCCCCGGAAGGCATCCCCTCTTTCGTCTTGGTCTATCGGTAATTTCACTTGGAGCTATATTTTTATTCGCCACATGATATGTGTTTTGCTTGGAGCGTCTTGTATGATATGAGTCATTGCTTTTTAGTTTACCACAATCACCCTTGCTGTACACACCTTTTGGGAGAGACACAACATGATTCGGAATTTATTAGAATTCTCTATGTGCTTCACTTATATCTTTTGAGCTAGGCAATTTTGCTCTAGTGCTTCACTTATATCTTTTTAGAGCACGACGGTGGTTTTATTTTGTAGAAATTATTGATCTCTCATGCTTCACTTATATTATTTTGAGAGTCTTTTAGAACAGCATGGTATATGCTATGGTTCTAAAATTGATCCTAATATGATGGGCATCCAAGTTGGGTATAATAAAAACTATCATAGAAAGTGAATTGGATGCTATGATCAATTTGATGCTTGATAATTGTTTTGAGATATGAGGATGGTGATATTAGAGTCATGCTAGTTGAGTAGTTCTTTATTTGAGGAATACTTGTGTTGAAGTTTGTGATTCCCATAGCATGCACGTATGGTGAACCGCTATGTGATGAAGTTGGAGCATAATTTATTTATTGATTGTCTTCCTTATGAGTGGGGGTCGGGGACGAGCGATGGTCTTTTCCTACCAATCTATCCCCCTAGGAGCATGCGCGTAGTACTTTGTTTCAATAACTTGTAGATTTTTGCAATAAGTATATGAGTTCTTTATGACTAATGTTGAGTCCATGGATTATAGGCACTCTCACCCTTCTACCATTGCTAGCCTCTCTTGTGCCGCGCAACTTTCGCCGGTACCATACACCCACCATATACCTTCCTCAAAACAGCCACCATACCTACCTATTATGCCATTTCCATAGCCATTCCGAGATATATTGCGATGCAACTTTCACCGTTCCGTTTATTATCACACACTCCATCATTATCATACTGCTTTTGCATGATCATGTAGTTGACATCATATTTGTGGAAAAGCCACCTTGATAATTCTTTCATACATGTCACTCTTGATTCATTGCATATCCCTCTACACCGCTGGAGGCATCCACATAGAGTCATATGTTATTGTAAGTATTGAGTTGTAATTCCTGAGTTGCAAGTAAATAAAAGTGTGATGATCTTCATTATTGGAGGATTGTCCCAAGTGAGGAAAGGATGATGGAGACTATGATTCCCCCACATGTCGGGATGAGACTTCGGACTTTATAAAAAAAGGGGGGGAGAAAGGCAATAAAAAAGGAGAAAGTCCCAAAAAATGAGACAAAATGAGAGAAGGGACAATTTTACTATCCTTTTACCACACTTGTGCTTCAAAGTAGCACCATGATCTTCATGATAGAGAGTCTCCTATGTTGTCACTTTCATATACTAGTGGGAATTTTACATTATAGAACTTGGCTTGTATATTCCAATGATGGGCTTCCTCAAAATGCCCTAGGTCTTCGTGAGCAAGCAAGTTGAATGCACACCCACTTAGTTTCTTTTGTTGAGCTTTCATACACTTATAGCTCTAGTGCATTCGTTGCATGGCAATCATCCCTACTCACTCACATTGATATCTATTAATGGGCATCTCCATAGCCCATTGATACGCCTAGTTGATGTGAGATTATCTTCTCCTTTTTTGTCTTCTCCACAACCACCAATCTATTCCATATATAGTGCTATGTCCATGGCTCACACTCATGTATTGCGTGAAAGTTGAAGAAGTTTGAGAATACTAAAGTATGAAACAATTGCTTGGCTTGTCATCGGGGTTGTGCATGATTAAATACTTTGGGTGATGAAGATAGAGCATAGCCAGACTATATGATTTTGTAGGGATCGCTTTCTTTAGCCATGTTATTTTGAGAAGACATGATTGCTTTGTTAGTATGCTTGAAGTATTATTGTTTTTTTGTCGATACGAACTTTTATCTTGAATCTTTTGGATCTGAACATTCATGCCACAATAAAGAAAATTACATTGAGAAATATGCTAGGTAGCATTCCACATGAAAATTTTTGTTTTTATCATTTACCTACTCGAGGACGAGCAGGAATTAAGCTTGGGGATGCTTGATATGTCTCCAACTTATCTATAATTTTTTTATGGTTCCATGCTATTATATAACCTGTCTTTGATGTTTATGGGCTTTACTTTACACTTTTAAATCATTTTTGGGACTAACCTACTAACCGGAGGCCAGCCCAAATTGCTGTCTTTTTGCCTATTTTAGTGTTTTGAAGAAAAGTAATATCAAACGGAGTCCAAACGGAATGAAACCTTCGGGAGCGATCTTTTTGGAACAAATGCAATCCAGGATACTTGGAGTGGACGTCAAGAAGCAGCCGAGGCGGCCACGAGGCAGGAGGGCGCGGCCTAGGGGGTGGGCGCGCCCCGCACCCTCGTGGGCCCCTCATGGCTCCACCGACCTACTTCTTCCTCCCATATATATCTACGTACCACGAAAACATCCAGGAGCACCACGAAACCCAATTTCCACCGCCGCAACCTTCTGTACACGTGATATCCCATCTTGGGGCCTTTTCCGATGCTCCGCCGGAGGGGGAATCGATCACGGAGGGCTTCTACATCAACACCATAGCCTCTTCGATGAGTTGTGAGTAGTTTACCACAGACCTTCGGGTCCATAGTTATTAGCTTGATGGCTTCTTCTCTCTCTTTGAATCTGAATACAAAGTTCTCCTCGATCTTCTTGGAGATCTATTCGATGTAACTCTTTTTGCGGTGTGTTTGTCGAGATCCGATGAATTGTGGGTTTCTGATCAAGTTTATCTATGAGAAATATTTGAATCTCATCTGAATTCTTTTATGTATGATTGGTTTTCTTTGCAAGTCTCTTCGAATTATCAGTTTGGTTTGTCCTACTAGATCGATCTTTCTTGCAATGGGAGAAGTGCTTAGCTTTGGGTTCAATCTTGTGGTGTCCTTTCCCAGTGACAGCAGGGGCAGCAAGGCACGTATTGTATAGTTGTCATCGAGGATAAAAAGATGGGGTTTATATCATATTGCTTGAGTTTATCCCTCTAAAAAGATGGGGTCTCTAGATCCATGCTGGATAGTGGTCGATGTGTGGAGTAATAGTAGTAGATGCAGGCTGGAGTCAGTCTACTTGTCGCGGACGTGATGCCTATATACATGATCATGCCTAGATAATCTCGTAACTATGCACTTTTCTATCAGTTGCTCGAAAGTAATTTGTTCACCCACCGTAATACTTATGCTATCTTGAGAGAAGCCACTAGTGAAACCTATGGCCCTGGGGTCTATCTTCCATCATATAAGTTTCCGATCTACTTTATTTTGCAATCTTTACTTTAAAATCTATATTATAAAAATACCAAAAATATTTATCTTATCTTATTATCTCTATCAGATCTCACATTCGCATGTGGCCGTGAAGGGATTGACAATCCCTTTGTCGCATTGGATGCGAGGTTCTTGTTTGTTTGTGTAGGTATGAGGGACTCGTGTGGAGCCTCCTACTGGATTGATACCTTGGTTCTCAAAAACTGAGGGAAATACTTACGCTACTTTGTTGCATCACCCTTTCCTCTTAAAGGGAAAACCAACGCAGTGCTCAAGAGGTAGCATGTGTATAATCCATGGACTCACATTAGTAAAAAAGAACTCATATACTTATTGCAAAAGTTTATTGGCCCTCGAAGCAAAGTACTACTACGCATGCTCCTCGGGGGGGGGGGGGGGGGAGGTTGGTAGGAGTTAACCATCGTGCGCCCCCGACCTTCATGCAAATATAAACATTCAAAATACAATGCGCGCCAATTTGGTTACATAGTTAGGAGACCATACGTGCATGCTTCGGGAATCACAAACCTTAACACCAATATTCTTACTAAACACAACCATTTACTAGAATCTCCCACATATTATCATCTCTATATCGCAAAACTATTGCAAGGAATCAAACATATCATATTCAGTGATCTACAAGTTTTATATAGGATTTTATGACTAACCATGTGAATGACCAATTCTTGTCATCTCTCTAAATAGATATAACTGAAGCAAGAGAGTTTAATTCTTTCTACAAAAGATATGCCCATGCTCTAACAGATATAAATGAAGCAAAAGAGCATTCTACAAATGGAGGTTTTCTATGTGAAGAGAAACAGGCAATCCAAACTTCAAATGATATAAGTGAAGCACATGAAGCATTCTATAAAGCCATACTCAAAAGATTTAAGTGAGGTGCAATGAGCATTCTATAAATCAACAATGGACTATCTCATACCAGCATGGTGCATAAAAGAAAAGTGAAAACTAAATGCAAAAGACGCTCCAAGATTTGCACATATCGCATGAATGAAATTAATCTGAAAACATACCAATACTTGTTGAAGAAATATGGGATGCCTTCTGGGGCATCCCCAAGCTTAGACGCTTGAGTTTCCATGAATATTTACTTAGCGTGCCTTGGGCATCCCCAAGATTGAGCTCTTGCCTCTCCTCCTTTACCTCATATCAAGACCTCCTCGATCTTCGAAAACTTCATCCACACAAAACTCAACAGAAATCTCGGTATAGCAAAATTTTCAGGTCTGTAAACAGCATCATCAAGATTTTCACCCTCTTTAAACAAATATTCAATTTCATAAGCACCCATAAAAGCAACAAATTCTTCTATTTGTTCCACTTCATAGTAATCATATATACTATTAGCATAAGAAGCTAAGGTACCATTATCATTAAATTTGCATGAAAAGGGAAGGTGTGGAGCCTCCAGCCTAGAGCAACAAGTATAATCATATCTCAAGCATAGTTTCCTAGCGTACCAATACAACATATAAATTTGATCCCATAATAGTTTCCCTTTTTGTGTGAAGCGATAATCCCTTAAGTATTCACGTAGACCCAACATGTCTCCCATAACATAATTGAATGGGGTTTTCTCAGGATTATCAAAGTAGTACATAATATCTTTCACATAATGAGCATCGAGGGTTTTAGGAGGTTCCCCATCTCCATGAGTAGCAAGTAAACCTAATTTTTTGGTATTGCGTGTTCCATATCCATAACTAAAGATAGAGAACAACTTAGAACAGCAAATAAAATCTACTTAGTGATAAAGCAAACAAGCACACACGAGAATATTCACCCCACGCTATAACTCCGCGGCAACAGCGCCAGAAAAAGGTCTTGATAACCCACAAGTATAGGGGATCAATTGTAGCCTCTTTCTATAAGTAAGAGTGTCGAACCCAATGAGGAGCTAAAGGTAGAACAAATATTCCCTCTAGTTTTATCGACCACCGATACAACTCTACGCACGCTTAAGGTTCGCTTTACCTAGAACAAGTATGATACTAGAAGTACTTTGTAGGTGTGATAGGATAGGTTTGCAAGAATATAAAGAGCACGTAAATAAAAACTAGGTTCTGTTTAGATAAAGACGCAATAAAGTTAGTACAACGAGTGTGGAAAAGTGGTGGTAGGAGTTGTGAAATTGTCCCTAAGCAATTGACTACTTTACTAGAGCGATAGCAAGTTTTATGTGGGAGAGCCCACTGCTAGCATGTCATCCCTGACTTGGAATTCTGTGCACTTATGATTGGAACTATTAGCAAGCATCCGCAACTACTAACGTTCATTAAGGAAAAACCCAACCATAGCATTAAGATATATTGGTCCCCCTTCAATCCCATATGCATCAGTTTCTATGCTAGGTTGAAGCTTCTGTCACTCTTGCCCTCCAATACATAGTCCTATCAACATACAACTAACCCTATGGTGTGATCCACGCGCGCGCTCATGTGATGGGCACCAATGGATAGCAACATAACCACAAGCAGATTAAACCAATCATAGCAATTCACCAATTACCGATAGGACAACCAAAATCTACTCAGACATCATAGGATGGCAACACATCATTGGATACTAATATGAAGCATAAAGCACCATGTTCAAGTAAAGGGTACGGCGGGTTGCGGGAGAGTGGACTGTAGTAGATAGATGGGGGAAGGTGATGGAGATGTTGGTGAAGATGACAAAGGTGTTGGTGTAGATCACGGTGATGATGATGGCCCCAGTGGTGTTCCGGCGCCACCGAGAGAGAGGGGGAGAGAGCCCCCTTCTTCTTCTTCTTCTTCCTTGACCTTCTCCCTAGATGGGAGAAGGATTTCCCCTCTGGTCCATGGTCTCCATGGCGTGGGAGGGGCGAGAGCCCCTCCAAGATTGGATTTGTCTCTCTGTCTCTCTCTGTTTCTGCTTTTCTAGTTCTGCCCTTTCACAGTTTCTTATATTCCCGGAGATCCGTAACTCTGATTGGATTGAAACTTTCAACATGATTTGTTTCCGGATATTAGCTTTCTTGCGGCGAAAGAAAGGCAACAACTGCCTTACGGGGTGTCCCTGAGGGTCAGGGGAGCGCCCACCCCCCTGGGGCGTGCCCCTCTGCCTCGTGGGCCCCTCGAGCATCGTCTCGTGTTGATTCCACTTCCCAAAATTCATAAATATTCCAAAAAAATCTCCATCCGTTTTTATCCCGTTTGGACTCCATTTGTTATGGGTTTTCTACGAAACAAAAAATGCAACAAACAGGAACTGGCACTGGGCACTGGATCATTATGTTAGTCCCCAAAATATTATAAAAAGTTTCCAAAAGTATATGAGGGTTGAACAATATTGGCATGGAACAATCAAAAATTATAGATACGACGGAGACATATCAGGCCTCCTAACAATCGGCCCTTCATCCAGGGTTCTCTCACCTAGTCAGACAAAATCGAATCATTGAGGAACAAGAGGCGGATGAATCAAAGTACTAGCAACCAATGTAGTCACTTACCACCGAGAAGTATTATTCTCGTGACAAGTTGGTCTGGCAAGCATTCGTCCTTGTCATCTTCTCCCCTTGTCGTCGAGCGGCCGAAACTGCATCACGGCTTTGTACCACAGTGTGTGCTTTAAGTTGAATAGTATCTTCCGGGGATTTCACGATGCCTTTGACCGCCTTATGAAACCAAATGTTTGCTACAAGAAAGCATATGGTAGTTAATACAAGGATTGGGATATGCAAAAATGAAGTGGTCGGGGCGAAGAGACTTACAAAAAAAACGGTGATGACCCGGGGGGCCATGATGACATTCTTCTCATCCATGGTGTGTTCGTAATGCTCCCAGGTTAAACCTGGCGACAGCGGCTCGTCATCACCCAGCTTGGACAACCCGGGAAAGTGCTTACTCACGAGGGATCTGATGACGTGGCTCGGCGGGCGCACCCCTTAAGCTGTCTCGGGATAAATGCCCACTAACTGCATGATGAAAGAGAGAAGCATATGTGAGTGTAAAAGCAGTGGCATCCAAAATATGTTGCAAATGAAATTTGCTTACCCCTCACCTATCGGGGAAATGACAGGATAGGCGCTGGCAGCTGTTGGTTCTGGGACCTTCCCCGGACCACACCCTGATTTCTTCCTCTTGGAAGTGTTGCTCGAGGTAGACCCCGAGCCATCCGAGGCCTCCATGTCACAGGACTCAGTAGCGAGCGGATCCGGTCCACCTAAGTCCACTCCGACATCGCCATCTGATGATGACTCATCGTCGGTAGCGGCCTGATGGGAGGCGGACGTCTCGGTCGTGCCGGAGTTGTCAACGTGGGTCACCCGACCACTTGCGACTCTCCGGTACTTACTATAGCCCCCACAAAAAACTGAAAAATAAATGTATTAGTAACTAAAACGGAGAGAAATCTGAAAATAAAATAAAATACAATTATAAATAAGAGACAATAGAGAAAATACCACTAGTGAAAACCTAACTTGCCAATATACCACTAGTGAAATCCAACTTGCCAATATACCACTACTTTCCGTTTTCTCTAGCAAAAATAGCACTAATATCTAACTGAGGCTAACGTCACCAAAAAAAGAAATGTATGCCCTTAACTCTTTACATGCCAAGCTTACATTTCACCAACAAAACATCAGCCACACCGATAAGCTAGTAGTAACAAAAATGAAATATTATGTCATCAGCAAGCATGAGCTAAGATGCTGCTATTCGGTCATCATCCTAGACTTGGAAATTAATAGGAATCGTACACAAATACAAAATAAAATTGACCTACTTTCGTTTATATCCTAGCTAGAAGCATCACATTAATTTCAACTCCAATAGATGTTTTTACTCACTTTTGTGCTTTCATATCATATCTAGTTTATGATAAATATTTTTTCTAGCCATCAATATAGACTCCTAAGCAAAATATTGGTTCCATTGCTAATCTAAATTATTCTAATGTCTAGTTGAATAGCAGCAGCTGACACAAATAAAAGTTTGAATTAGTATACCTAATCAGAAGTTACTTAATTGAAATTTAACATAAGAAAAGTTGACCTACTCTAAAATTATCCTAAGCAAAATTGATCTACTCTAAAATGAACCTAAGAAAAATCACCTAACCAGAGGGAGAGGGGGCAAGAGGGGAAAGGGAGCGGGAGCCAGAGGGAGAGAGGCAGTCGGAGGCGAGTCGGAGCCATCGGGGAGAGGGATGTGGTTGGGATGTGGGGTGGTGGGGTGGTGGGGGCAGTGGGTGGTTGGTCAGAGGGGGTGGGAGGGGAGGGGAGAGGAGTACCTGAGTGTAGGACTAGCTGTCGCGCCACTGGTGGCCATCCGCCGCGGCCGCCGTCGTTGCGCCCCAAAGAAGAACGGTCGTGCCTTGAGCCGGCCATGAAGAAACCGGTGGCGATGGCAGCAGCTTGTGGCGGGGACGATGGCAGCGGCGGCGTTCGGTGGGGGTGGCGGTGGCTGTGGCAGCGGGGTAGAGAAGAAGGAGAAGAGATTGAAGTGACAAAAAAGAAAGAAAGGGGATCGGTTAAGAAATATGTTTAGGTGCTTTCCCGAGAGCGACTCTCGGTAAAGTTCGGCATTACCGAGAGGCGAAAATCGACCGTCGGTAACCACTACTCTAATTCTTTATTTTCCTTCTATTTGTGTTTTTGTTTGGCACTCACTTTTTGTATCTGATATTTCAAATGTTTTTATGACTAAACTTTGAAAATGACATGACTTTTGATGATATTTTCTGTGAAAAGGACTTTTTGATGGCTTATATGTATGTTTTGGGCTAAATTTGTTCAAAACTCAACTTTAAAGACTATAAAGTAAAAAACATGAGAACGGTGACCTGTTGTAACACGAAGAAGCAGATGTTCGCTGTGGGCTACCATCTATCGGTGTCGGTCAACGCCCTAGACCGTCGGGGCCACCGGATGGGTCCTCGATCTGGAAACCTATGAAACCGCACAAGGTCCCATGTATATGCATGCAAATGGGTGGTGTGTTCTTGGAATAACCTATGCACATCCTTGACGTGACACATGCCTCACGAACCACACAGATAGGCGGGAACGTCGAGGACCAGCTACGTTCGTCCGCGAGACCGAGTCTTTGGTGGGCGATCCTGTGACAGAACGGGCTTAGACTTGGTATGTCATGTCGCGATGACCTGCCGTAACACGAAGAAGCATTTTTTCACCGTGGCCTACCCCCTCTCGGTGCCGGTCAACGCCCTATACAGCTGGGGCCACCCGATGGGGGCTCGGTCTGGAATCCGCCCGAGGGGGGAGGGGGGACCACACCTGCATGCACAAGGCCCCATGCATATGCATGCAAATGGGTTGTGTGTGGTTGGAATAACCTATGCACGTCCTTGATGTGACACACGCCTCACGAACCACACAGATGGGCGGGAACATCGAGGACCAGCTGTGTACGCCCGTGAGACCGAGTCTTCGGTGCGCGATCCTGTGACAGAACTGGCTTAGACTTGGTCTGTCATCTCGCGACGACCTGCGATAACACCAAGAAGCAATTGTTCACCGTAGCCTACCCCCTCTCGGTGCCGACCTACTCCCTAGACCGCCATGGACACCGGATGGGTAAGTCCTTTCAAACACCTGAATCAATACCAAAACGTTTAAATTTTCCATAGTAATGATTTTACCCTTCTCACATGTATGCATGTTTGTAGGATTTCTATACATGCGTAGAGGGTCAGAAGGATCGTGCAAATGTGGTGGTTGATAATATTTCCAAGAAACTAGTCCATGACATGCACTATGAGTAGCGCGTCTGGTTGTGGTAAAGTATCACGCGGACTATCTGAACTAGAAGATTTCCAAAAAGGAGGCTCGAGGGAAGCATCTTTCACGGGACAATTACGTCAAGGCAAGTGACGATGGATGCTTGCTATTTCCTACATTACCGAAAATTAGATTCCTTACTAAGATGTATTTGTTTACTTTACAGGTAATTCCTCGGTGGTGCGCTGACAAACGTCCGTGCTGGGAGAAGATCATCGAAAAGTGGACAGATCCAGGGTGGCAGGATGAACACAAGGCAATAGGGGAATGGCGTAAGTTGATGGGTTGTCCAGGACACTGTCAAGGCAACCTCACCATCCCAGGTGTTGTCTGCAAACATGTAGGCAACAACATCCCTTTCTTTTCATCATGTTCTCTTTCATTTGTGAGCATTCCCTTGATTGTTTGGATCGCTTTCTTTTGCAGAAAGAAGACACTAGTGAAAGTGCGTTATATCGACTAGAGGGGGGGTGAATAGGTGATTTTTATGAATTCTTCACTGAGGAATTTGCCGGTGAGGAAATTCCTTAGTGAAGAACTATTAGCAGCGGAATAAGTACTTAGAAGTAAGCATAACAGAATACAAGCATGGTCATCATGATGAAATGAAGACTAGCACAGAGTACAGAAAGCGTAATCACAGGATAACACAAGATGAAGACAAACAGACTGAAGAAATTGAACTGGGGAAATTGAGAAAGTCTTCAGTCAAAGTCTTCAAACACATATATGAACAAACACTCAACATAGTAATGAGGAAATGAAAGGGTTGAGGAAATAGAACCAGTTAGGTTGGTGAAGACAATGATTTGGTAGACCAGTTCCAACTGCTGTCTCAGTTGTACGTCTGGTTGGAGCGGCTGAGTATTTAAACTCCAGGACACACAGTCCCGGACACCCCGTCGCTGAGCACGCAGCTCAGGACACCCAGTCCTCACCGTATTCTCCTTGAACTAAGGTCACACAGACCTCGTCCAATCACTCGTGGTAAGTCTTCAGGCGACTTCCAAACCTTCACAGACTTGGTCACTCGACGATCCACAATTCCTCTTGGATGCTCTAGACCATGACGCCTAACTGTCTGGAAGAAGCACAGTCTTCAAAGGTAACAAGCGTCGGATCCACGCAGGATCAATTTCTTCAGTGATGCTCAATCACTTTGGGTTTGTAGGGGTTTGGTTTTGGGTTTTCCTCACTCGATGATTTTCGCTCAAAGTCCTCGGAGGATGGGTTGCTCTCAAATGACAAGTGTCAAGTTCTCTCGGAGCAGCCAACCAGCTAGTGGTTGTAGGGGGTGGCTATTTATAGCCTAGGGAGCAGCCCGACATGATAAGACATAAATGCTCTTCAATGATATGACCGTTAGGTGGATAAGATATTTTGGTACAGCTGGCGCGCAGCACAGCAACGGTCGGAAATTTGACTCTCAAATTCCTCAGGGCTATCATGTTCCTCACTGTGTAGGTAATTCGCACTGGCGAATTCCTAACTCCTCAGTCAGAACAAATTCATCAGCGACCAGAAGAACTTCGTCTCTGTCACTGAAGAAAGTGACTGAACTGTATGAGATTTCCAAACGCTTCACTCGAAGGGATTGGTAGGTGTAGGATTTTGAGTTGAGCATCACATGGAAATTTTTCCTTAGTATTTCCTTGATCCCCTTTAACAGTATGGTGTTTCCTATGACTCAAGAAAGAGAAAATGAAACTACGAAAACAAAAGTCTTCATGCTTCATGTTCCACAAGTGAATACCAAGTCTTCAAGGTCACACCAATTTCTTCACTTTCAAAGTCTTCAGAAAGTCTTCAGAATATCAAAGTCTTTAGTTGAAGAACTTCATTTTTAGGGGTCGACTTTCTCTGTAAATATCAAACTCCTCATAGACTTATAGACCTGTGTACACTCACAAACGCATTAGTCCCTTAACCTATAAGTCTTCAATACACCAAAATCACTAAGGGGCACTAGATGCACTTACAATCTCCCCCTTTTTGGTGATTGATGGCAACATAGGTTAAGTTTTCAACGGGGATAAACATATGAAGTGTATACACTGATATTGAGGAATTTGATTACATGATATAGAAGAACTCCCCCTGAAGATGTGCATAGTGAGGAATTTGCTTTTGAGGCAATGCACATTTGAAGAGCTGAATCATGGAGATCTCCCCCTATATCTTGTAATTCATACACGCATTTGATATATAATATGAAGAATTTGAAATGGATGATGAAATATGGTGCCTGATGAGATTCAGCATGCGTGCAATGTCATTAACGAGGAATAAGCATGCAAAGCATAATGCAACAAAAGTATCAGCGCACCATCGGGTTTAAGATTACAACTCGATCCAAATAAAAGTTTTAGAAGAATGAGAGTTGTAACTAAAAAAATGCCCTTAATATAGACCCGCTTGAAGACTAACTCAGATTTCTCCCCCTTTGTCATCAAATGACCAACATGATTGAAACTGAGGACTAACGCCCCTGAAGAATTTCAAGTCGATGGAGGAGCGCCAGCGTTGTCGGGGTTGTTTGTTGTAGCAGGGCCTGCCGCAGTGTCGTCCAAATCTTCATACTCATCAGTGTCACACGATGAAGAATAAGAGCTGGCCACCAATGGAGGAATTTTGACCCTCTTGAATTTCTTCGGAGGAGGTGCAGACCAGTCAAATTCTTCCTTGAGACCCATAGTCTTCAGTTCTTTAGCGCTATAGACATGAGTGAGGACAGCCCAGGTGCGGTTGAAGGTTTCATGAAGGTAGTATTGGTTCTTCTTCACTGCATTGTGTGTTGAGGTCATATTGTGAAGAAGTGCACCAAACTGACGC
This sequence comes from Triticum aestivum, assembly GCF_018294505.1. Classification (NCBI taxonomy): domain Eukaryota; kingdom Viridiplantae; phylum Streptophyta; class Magnoliopsida; order Poales; family Poaceae; genus Triticum; species Triticum aestivum. Next base: position 37,598,452 of record NC_057810.1, read on the forward strand.
TTTACCCATTTGTGATTGCGATCAACCTTCTGATGAAGACTGAGGAGTAACTCACGGTCAGTCATCACCCTGGGTGCTGTGGCTTGAGGATTTTTCTTGGCTGAGGTATTTGCGGCAGAGTCATGTGTGGCAGAGTCGTCATTGGTAGAGTAAGATGCAGCTTTGCGAAATTGACCATCCAATGGACGAGTGCCTTCATCGATCACAGCAGCGACCTAGCCTTTATCATCAGCTGATGAAACTGTCCGTTTGAGGACTTCAATGGGAGGCAAGTAGCTACCGTGGTTCAGAGTGTCAGCTTTGTAATTCAGTGAAGATCTTGCCCTGATAAATCTCATAATCCAAGGAGCATAGGGCTTCAGCTCGAATGGTGACATAGCAATATTGGCCAGAGTCCTCATGAAGAAATCATGGAAGTTGACGGGAACGCCATGAATGATGTTGAAAAGCATATTATTCATGATGCCAACGACTTCTTCATCATTTGAGTCGTGGCCTTTGATAGGACTCATTGTCTTTGTCAGAATTCGATAGACAGTCCGAGGCACATAGAGTAATTCCTTGACGAGGAATTTGGTTCGTGGGGCCTGCCTTGGCTTCAAAGGCTTCATAAGCACTTGCATATAGTGATTTGAAAGTTCTGTTTTGTTGTAGATACAACGAGCACCGTCAAGTGGAGGACTGAGTGGTAGAGCACGAAGCAATTCAGTTGTTGGTGCCTTGTAGTGAGTATTTTCAGACATTCACGTCTTCAGCGTCTCCGGTGATGTGCAGCATTGCATAGAATTGAAGAATGAGTTCCTCATTCCAGTCACAGATATCAGTGCAGAAATTCAGAAGTCCTCTGTCGTGAAGAACACTTAGGACTGGCTCAAAGTCGGGCAGAGACTCCATGTCCACATGAGGAATATGAGTATGATCGAAGACTTTGTCTTTATTGAAAAGCACTGAGGAATAGAAATTGGCTTGGCTGGCAGTCCAGAAACGCCTCTTCCTTATGCGAGCAGAATTATAAGGATTGTAATCAGTGAAGAATACGTGCTCGCTGAAGAAGTCATCAGCCTTGAACTTTTGCTTTGTTGAGAAGGGATCCTTTGGCTTTGGAAGTGGAGTGTCAGTGAGTTGCATCACGACCTCTGGAATCACAATCTCAGGTTCTTCAGGCTGAGGAATTTCTTTTTCCTCAACAGGTGCAGTCTGAGGATCAGCTGCAGCAGGTTCATCAGCACTAGCGGCTGGAATATCTTCATGCACAAAGAGAGTGGGTTGAGTTTCTTCAGAGCCCATTTGAACTGTTGGTGCAGGGGACTGAGGAATCTGTTGGGTCGGGGTGAAGAGAGGAGTATTGGGATGCTGACTTTCCCAAAAGTCATCGTTCATCACTGGCGTTCTGCTTCCAATATCCACATCTTCATCTTTAATTTCCTCAACACCAGCCTCTTTAGCTGTGAATTGAGGCATAGGTGAGGAAATGACTAGCGTTGAAGGGATTGCGTCCACTTCAATTTCTTCATCAAGCTGCTCTGACGATGTGGCAGAATGATTTTCTTCATCAGATCCGCTTGGGATCTCATAGTCTTCTCCAAAAGGAACAAGGTCCTTTGATGGAATTGAGGAAATTGGAATAGCATCAATTGGATTTTCAAAGGAGCTGGTCGTTGGCTTCATTTTCTTCGCAGCGGAAGAATTTGACGCAGCTGATGCTTTCCGTTTCTTCACAGCAGCTCGTTCTGCAGCCTTGGTCTTCTTCACATCAGAGGCAGATGGAAGAATTGGAGTTGGTGTAGGCGCAGGAGGAGCTGAGGAAGCTGGTAGATTTTCCTCAGGCGCAACTGATGCAGTTGCCCTGTCTTGTTCAGTTTCTTCAGGCGCACCACTAGTGGATGCCCTGCCAATTTCTTCAGCGGCTGGAATGAGATCATCAGCCCTGGAACTGGCATTTTCTTCAGCAGCCTGAACTTCATCAGCGGTGCTGGCATGTTCTTCAGTCGGCTGAGCTGAGGCTCCAGCCTGAGGAATTTCATGTTGCGTTGGGGCAGCAACATTGGTGAACTTCTTCGTCAGGTTGACGAATCTGACCTTGGCTCCTTGCCAATCAGCATAATAAGCATCGAAGTTTTTGCCGAGGTCTTGAATTTCAGTTTGGACCTTGAGAAGTTCCTCAGGTGTCATTCTGACAACATTTTTCTTCAGGAACTTCTCCTTTCTGTATTGAGCTTTCTTGATCTCTCTTGCCTTTTCAAACTTCAATTTCTCTTCAGTAATGAAATGGGTCAGCATATGACTTTGTCCAGGAGTCAGATGAAAGTCAGGCATAGGGGTGTTTGGATCCTTGTGCCAGAGATCAATATAATCGAGGATTTTCCTCGGATCCAAAAGCAGTGGCACAGATGTGCCTTTGGCTCTAGCGGCCTTCACCTGTCTATCTCTGATGATTTCTGCAAGTTCATCATCAGAAGCTCCATCATCAGAAGGAACATGGAATGCGACCTGTTTCTTCTTTGGACTTGGCCGAGGACCTCATCCAGCTGTTGCTTTGGTCTTCAACAGTGTGGGGCTTGATGAGGAAATTGGTGCAGCTGAGGAACTTGCTGAAACACCAGAGGCAATCATGAAACCAGCAGTTCTTTGACATGTAGCCAGATGCACAGGAGCTGAGGACTTTGAAGGAGTTGTTGAGGACTTTGGTGGAGCAGTAGCAATGTGAGGAATTTGCCGTGAGGGCATTGCTGAGGAACTTGGCCGTGAGGGCGCTGTTGGTGAAGCACTTGGCTTACGAGCAGGCTTCTTTGGCATGGATTTCCTCGGTTTGACCGAGGCCTCAGTAGCAGTAGCAGTGGCAGAATCCTCATTGAATTTCTTCACTGCCTCCTTGGCTTGTCTTGCCAATTTAGCTTGGCACTTAGCCCATTCTTCAGGAAAGTCCTCACCACGTTTAATGCTTGTGGGGTCAGCTACTTGGCCAGGTGCCAATGGAGCTCTTGGGCATGGAGGATTGAGGGCAAATTTCCTCATGTACTTTGGAGTCACATATCTGTATTCCCTCCATTCCCTTGCCCATCTCCATTCAATCTTCTGAATGCGCACCTTGCGCTGATTTTTGTTTTCTTTGCCAAATTTTTCTTCATCAGGTGTGCAATAGCCAGCATAAATTTCCTCAGGGATTTCAAACGCAGTCATAACCTCAGGTTTCTTTCCTCCTTTCTGCGGCTTCTTACCGTCTGCCATATTCTTGAGTTGAGGAATTTGAACAATCGAATTCTCCAAAGAAGTATGCAGTTTTTCTTCGAGGAACGCTTGTGACCGAAGTCAATACCATTTTCATCGGTGCATAGATGGCCATTTGTGGGCATAGAAATTTTGACGCCTTTGCAATCTTGCATGCCGAATTTCCTCAGTACATCTTTGAGGTATTTCTCCTGAGATATGAATATGCCATTGCGCTGTTGACGAATTTGAAGACCTAAGAAGAATTTCAACTCTTCCATCATAGACATTTGATATTCTTCACTCATCATATAGGCAAATTCATCACTATAACGTTGGTCAGTACAGCCAAAGATAATATCATCAACATATATTTGGCACACAAACAATTCACCATCATAAGATTTAGTAAAGAGAGTAGGGTCGAGTGAACCGGGTGTGAAGCCATTCTTCACGAAGAATTCCTTCAGTGTATCATACCACGCCCGAGGGGCTTGCTTGAGGCCATAGAGGGCCTTATTAAGTCTGAAGACTTTGTCAGGATTCTTTGGATCTTCAAAACCTGGGGGTTGAGCAACATATACTGCTTCCTCAAGCTTACCATTGAGGAATGCACTTTTCACATCCATTTGATATAAGATGATATCATGATGGTTAGCATAAGCAAGTAATATGCGAATAGCCTCAAGTCTAGCAACAGGTGCAAAAGTTTCATTGAAATCAATTCCTTCAACCTGTGTGTAGCCTTGAGCTACCAGTCGTGCCTTATTCCTCACCACAAGGCCATTTTCATCTTTCTTGTTGCGGTAGATCCACTTTGTGCCAATGATATTATGCTTGCGAGGATCTGGACGTTTGACCAGTTCCCAGACATTGTTGAGCTCGAACTGATGTAATTCTTCTTGCATAGCCTGAATCCACTCCGACTCCAAAAATGCTTCATCTACCGTAGTGGGCTCTGTGATAGAGACAAAAGCATAGTGCCCACAAAAGTTAGATAAATGTGAAGCTTTTGAGCGTGTGAGAGGACCTGGTGCTCTAATGTCATCGATGATCTTCTCCACTTGCACTTCTTTTGCAACGCGAGGATGAGCTGGTTGTCGCTGAGGAGTTTGATCAGCATTTTCTTCAGCACCATTTTCCTAAGCATTTTCTTCAGGTGCATCAGCTTGATGTTCTTCATGAACTGGAATGAATTCTTCAGCAGATTCTTCAGTAGGAATGACATCCTCAGTTGCCTTGAACTTGATAGAATCCTCAGGTGCTGGTTCATCTAACACAGAAGGTAGGTGCTCTCTTTGCGAGCCATTAGTTTCATCGAACCACACATCTACAGTGTCAACAATCTTGTGAAGAACAATGTTGAAGACTCTGTAGGTGTGCGAGTCCTTTCCGTAACCAAGCATAAAACCTTCATGTTCTTTCGGTGCAAATTTAGAATTGTGGTGAGGATCTCTAATCCAACATTTAGCACCAAAGACTTTGAAATAACTCACATTGGGTTTCTTGTCAGTGAGGAGTTCATAGGCCGTCTTCTTGAAGAATTTGTGAAGATATACTCTGTTGATGATGTGGCACACAGTATCAATTGCATCAATCCAAAAACGATGAGGCGTTTTGTATTCATCAAGCATAGTGCGAGCCATCTCAACAAGAGTTCTGTTCTTGCGCTCCACGACGCCATTTTGCTGAGGAGTGTAGGGAGCAGATAACTCATGAGTAATACCAAGTTCATCAAGATAGTCATCAAGACCGGAATTCTTGAACTCAGTTCCATTGTCACTTCTGATGTGCTTGATCTTCACACCAAAGTTGGTTGAAGCCCTCGAGGAAAAACGTTTGAATACTTCCTACACTTCATGTTTGTAAGTAACAATGTGTACCCATGTATATCGAGAGTAATCATCAACAATGACAAAACCATATAGAGATGCATCATTAGTGACTGCTGAGTAATGATTAGGTCCGAAGAGGTCCATGTGAAGCAATTCGAATGGACGAGTAGTGGTCATGATAGTCTTTGCTGGATGCTTGGCCTTGGTCATTTTTCCAGCTTCACAGGCTCCGCATAAGTGATCCTTGAGGAATTTGACATTCTCAATGCCAATGACATGCTTCTTCTTCGCAAGCGTGTGCAAATTCCTCATGCCTGCGTGACCAAGTCGTCGATGCTATAGCCAGCCTTCTGAAGCTTTTGCAAGTAGACACACGGCTGGTTGTGGTCCTGTAGAGAAATCAACAATATACAAATCTCCTCTCCTAAAGCCTTCGAAGACTTTGGAATTGTCAGCTTCCATAATCACAACACAACGATACTTGCCAAAGACAACAACCATATCAAGATCACAAAGCATTGAGACTGACATGAGGTTGTATCCTAAGGACTCAACAAGCATGACTTTGTCCATGTGTTTATCCTTAGAGATCGCAACCTTACCAAGACCCAATACCTGACTTTTGCCTTTGTCAGCAAAGATGATATGCTTCAGATGTGACGGTGATAAGGGAGCATCCATCAAAAGATTCTTGTCACCAGTCATGTGATTTATACATCCACTATCGAGGACCCATTCAGTGGCTTTGGGTTGATCATCCTACAGATGAATTAGTGTAACTTACAATCTCATATGCTTCATCAGTGAAGAATATGATATCAAGTTCATCAGATGAATTTCATCAAGCAGTAAACAGATATAGCAGTAGGAGGACGTGTGAAATGAATGTTTATTTCATCATGATTCGCCTGCGTCCTTTCAGGCAATTTTGTCAGGTCCCCAGCAAATTCTTCAGACGTTAAGGCACGTCTGGAGACCTGACCCTGCAGAAGAGATTAGTTCTTTTTCTTCACCACCCACATCTGAAGGGGTGGCAAAGAGTTCATCACTCTGCGAGCACCATACGAGAATGGTGGCATAGAAGCCAAACCATTTCGTTTCACATAAGAGGGGTTAGGGTAAGCATATGAATAAGCAGAGAAATTCTTCGAGGACTTATGAACATAATGGTTTGAAGAATAATGCACATATTCATAGCCCTTAGCTCTACCCTGCGAAACAGAGTTGTTAGCACGATGATAATCATATGAGGAATTTGATCCATATGAAGAATTTGATCTGGGGTTCCTGTTCTTCACTGGTGATGTCATGAGGACATTCACCTGAAGACTTTCAAGGCACTTCTTGGGAACCCAGATTTTCTTCATAGGAGAACCATTCCTGCAGTTGGTGCCAACATATCTAGCAAATACTTCACCATTCTGATTTTTGAACAGTTTATAGTTGGAGTCAAATGACTCATCAGAAGGATGAGGAGATTCACATGTAAAGCCAGATAAGTTAGATGGATCAACTGGAGGTCCCTTTGTAGCAACCCATGAGGTTTTGGGGTACTGCTCAGGCTTCCAATATGTTCCATCAGCATTAAGTTTCCTCTCAAAGGCGATACCCTCTTTCCTAGGGTTTCTGTTGAGGATCTGCTTTTTAAGCACATCACAAAGAGTCTGATGCCCTTTGAGGCTTTTGTACATGCCTGTCATGTACAATTCCTTCAGCCCTGCATCATCAGTGATACTAGCAATGTCCTCAGATGAGGAATTAGTGATAGCAGAGGCAGATGAAGAATTTGTAACAGTTGAAGCATTTGAACATTCAGGTGAAGAATTAGCAGATTCACGTTCAATGCACTTTAAGCATGGAGGAACAAATTCTTCCTGAGAAGCGTTGATTTGTCGAGCTAGTAATGAATCGCGCTCCTTCTGAAGATCTTCATAACTCACTCTTAGCTTCTCAAGATCTTGCTTTCTTTGAAGAAATTCATAAGAAAGTTTCTCATGATCAGATAAGAGAGTGTTATGATGACTTTGAAAGTTATCAAACCTAGACTGAAATCTCTGAAGATTTTCAGTCAGGGCTTTAGCGCGATCCATTTCTTCACCCAACATATCATCACTTTTGTCTAGCATGTTTTGAACCTTTTCAAGAGCCCTTTGTTGTTTTACAGCAATCTTAGCAAGTTTAGAGTAGCTGGGCTTGAGATCCTCATCAGATTCATTTTCACTAGATTCAGAGGAGGTGTATTTGAGTACCTTTGCACCTTTTGCCATGAAGCAATAGGTGGGAGCGTAGTCATCATTATCTTCATCAGGCTTGTCGGTGGGGTCAGTTTCTTCAGTGTTGAAGATGGACTTGCTAAGGAAAGCAGTAGCGAAGGCCAGACTCGCCACACCAGATTCGGATTCTTCAAACGCCTCCTCTTCCTCATGTTCCTCAGATTCAACTTCAGAGTCCATTTCCTTGCCAATGAATGCCCGAGCCTTCTTGGAGCTGCTCTTCTTGTGAGATGAAGACTTCGAGGATTTTGATGACGAAGATTTTGACGATTTCTTCTTCTTCTTCGCATCATCAGAACTGTAATCCTTGTATTTCTTCTTCTTCAATTCCTTTTCCCACTGAGGACAATCTTGAATATAGTGACCAGGTTTCTTGCATTTGTGGCACAGCCTTCTCTTATAGTCACTTGATGAGGAATCACTGCTTCTTGAGGATTTTCCGAAGCGACCACGTCTTGAGAACTTCTGGAATTTCTTCACGAGCAGTGCTAGCTCCTGGCTCAATTCTTCAGGATCACCGAGGCTACTACCAGAATCCTCACATTCAGACTCAGACACAACCTTGGCCTTCAGGGCACGTGGTTTGCCATAGCTCGAACCATAGAGATCTCTCTTTTCAGCAAGCTGGAACTCGTGAGTATTTAGCCTTTCGAGGATATCGGCAGGATCAAGAGACTTGTATTCAGCTCGTTCTTGTATCATCAGACCCAGAGTATCAAATGAGGAATCAAGCAATCTCAATAGTTTCTTCACCACCTCATGGTCAGTGATGTCAGTGGCACCGAGGGCTTGAAGCTCATTTGAGATGTCAGTGAGGCGATCAAAGGTTTGTTGGACATTTTCATTTTCGAGTCTTTTGAAGCGGTTGAAGAGATTCCGAAGAACATCAACTCGAGAGTCACGCTGAGTTGAGACTCCTTCATTCACTTTGGACAGCCTATCCCAGATAAGCTTAGCAGTTTCCAAAGCACTCACTCTTCCATACTGTCCTTTACTCAGATGGCCACATACGATATTCTTCGCTTGAGAATCGAGTTGCTTGAATCTCTTCACATCGGTAGTGTTCAGTGAGGGTGAGACAGAGGGAACACCATTTTCCACAACATACCAGAGATCATTGTCAATTGCCTCGAGATGCATTCACATCTTGTTTTTCCAGTAGGGGTAGTCCGTCCCATCAAAGGTAGGACACCCAGCCGAGACCTTGATCATACCTGCGGTCGACATAACTAAAACTCCAGGCGGTTAAACCAAACTCACACAGAACAAGGGAGTACCTTGTTCTGATACCAATTGAAAGTGCGTTATATCGACTAGAGGGGGGTGAATAGGCGATTTTTATGAATTCTTCACTGAGGAATTTGCCGGTGAGGAAATTCCTTAGCGAAGAACTATTAGCAGCGGAATAAGTAAACAGAAGTAAGCATAACAGAATACAAGCATGGTCATCATGATGAAATGAAGACTAGCACAGAGTACAGAAAGCGTAATCACAGGATAACACAAGATGAAGACAAACAGACTGAACAAATTGAACCGAGGAAATTGAGAAAGTCTTCAGTCAAAGTCTTCAAACACATATATGAACAAACACTCAACACAGTAATGAGGAAATGAAAGGGTTGAGGAAATAGAACCAGTTAGGTTGGTGAAGACAATGATTTGGTAGACCAGTTCCAACTGCTGTCTCAGTTGTACGTCTGGTTGGAGCGGCTGAGTATTTAAACTCGAGGACACACAGTCCCGGACACCCAGTCGCTGAGCACGCAGCTCAGGACACCCAGTCCTCACCGTATTCTCCTTGAACTAAGGTCACACAGACCTCGTCCAATCACTCGTGGTAAGTCTTCACGCGACTTCCAAACCTTCACAGACTTGGTCACTCGGCGATCCACAATTCCTCTTGGATGCTCTAGACCATGACGCCTAACCGTTTGGAAGAAGCACAGTCTTCAAAGGTAACAAGCGTCGGATCCACGCAGGATCAATTTCTTCAGTGATGCTCAATCACTTTGGGTTTGTAGGGGTTTGGTTTTGGGTTTTCCTCACTCAATGATTTTCGCTCCAAGTCCTCGGAGGATGGGTTGCTCTCAAATGACAAGTGTCAAGTTCTCTCGGAGCAGCCAACCAGCTAGTGGTTGTAGGGGGCGGCTATTTATAGCCTAGGGAGCAGCCCGACATGATAAGACATAAATGCCCTTCAATGATATGACCGTTAGGTGGATAAGATATTTTGGGACAGCTGGCGCGCAGCACAGCAACGGTCGGAAATTTGACTCTCAAATTCCTCAGGGCTATCATGTTCCTCACTGTGTAGGTAATTCGCACTGGCGAATTCCTAACTCCTCAGTCAGCACAAATTCATCAGCGACCAGAAGAACTTCGTCTCTGTCACTGAAGAAAGTGATTGAACTGTATGAGATTTCCAAAGGCTTCACCCGAAGGGATTGGTAGGTGTAGGATTTTGAGTTGAGCATCACATGGAAATTTTTCCTTAGTATTTCCTCGACCCCCTTTAACAGTACGGTGTTTCCTATGACTCAAGAAAGAGAAAATGAAACTACGAAAACAAAAGTCTTCACGCTTCATGTTCCACAAGTGAATACCAAGTCTTCAAGGTCACACCAATTTCTTCACTTTCAAAGTCTTCAGAAAGTCTTCAGAATATCAAAGTCTTCAGTTGAAGAACTTCATTTTTAGGGGTCGACTTTCTCTGTAAATATCAAACTCCTCATAGACTTATAGACCTGTGTACACTCACAAACGCATTAGTCCCTTAACCTATAAGTCTTCAATACACCAAAATCACTAAGGGGCACTAGATGCACTTACAACTAGCAAGGATATCTCTTACTTCGAGGCTTGGAACACCGAACATACGAAATACGACAAGGACAAGGACCCTCTCCACCCGGAGAGGGACTGGGTCAGCTCTAAGGCCCGGTCGGATGGGGATAACTATACCAAAAAGTTGTAGGAGACATATGGGCAAGAGGTTGATCTTCACGTGCTGTTGTTTGACCCTCTTGTGGCCATTGCCGTGGCAGGCGGTAGACCGAATGGCCGGATGGCGGTTCACCTCAATTGTGTCATAACCTCCTCCCTTCCGAGTGTCAACACGCTCTGTCCTATGAGTACTGGCTCTACTCCTACCATAAAGCGTCACGTACCACATACCACGACTATTATTGAGGATTTTCCGGTCAGCGCTTTTTCATTGATCTTTCATGATCCTGCCTGTTAGCATTTCAACACGAATGACATTTGCATTGCCATATTGTAGACTCGACTGCTTGACACACAGAAAGAACAAGATGAAGACCGGGCTAAGCTAAAGGGACAAGATTATCTAGTGAAGTCTTTACAATCTTTATTCAATGCAAGGCAAACCAGTGCCAGAGATGCCACCGACGCCAGAGTGGAACATTGTGAGTTTCGTTCAAACTATTTCTATCACCATTTTCAGCATTACCATATGCATTCATCTCATTATTGGGTCAATCCATCACAACTCAATCCATCACAAGGGTCGAACAATGTTCCGGTAGTTCCATCTCAAGTTGTTGGAGTTGGGGAAGCAAACAGAATGACGTCTTCTGATGTTGACGTTACCACTCCGATCTTCAAAACCATGTGAACTTGATGTTATGTTGTGTTTGAAACTGTTCCTTGTATGTGCTTGAGAACTATTGCATGTTGTGTGATCTTGAGACTTGTAAACTTGTGGTAGTCGAGTGTGCTTGACAACTATTGCACCTTTTATGCACTATTGCTTTTATGTGGGACATTCTTGAGAATCAATGCTTTTTTTATTCAATGATACCTATATGTGACATGTTCTATGTGTGATGAACTACTGCTGTTGTACATGTTTTGCTGCAGGAAAGAAACAAAAACACACAAAAAGTTGTTGGGCACAACAATACCGAGAGGGACTCTCGGCGAAGACTGTGAAATTGGAACCTTTACCGAGTGGACTCTAGGTAAAGGGTGCCAACCAGTAGAACCTGACACCTTTAACGAGAGGCCTCTCGGAAAGGGATCACAACCTGTAGCGCCTCTGATAACTTTACCGAGAGGCCTCTCGAAAAAGGTGCAAGGTTTGCCGAGAGCCACTCTCGGCAAAGATAGCCCTCGGCATGTTACTGTGGACTCATATGTCCAGAGCTGCCACATGGCGCTCTCCTACTGGCTCTCTTTGCTGAGAGTGGCACTCGGCAAAGATAGCCTTCGACATGTTACTGTGGATACACATGTCAGGAGCTGCAATGTGGCGCTCTCCTATTGGATCTCTTTGCCGAGAGTGGCGCTCGACAAAGATGGCCCTTGGCATGTTACTGTGGACCCACATGTGAGGAGCAGCCACGTGGCCCTTTCCTATTGGCTCTCTTTGCCAAGAGTGGCTCTCGGTAAAGATGACCCTCGGCATGATACTGTGGGCCCACATGTCAGGACCTGACACATTGCCCTTTCCTATTGGCTCTCTTTGCCGAGAGTGGCTCTCGGTAAAGATGTCCCTCGGCATGATACTGTGGGCCCACATGTTAGGACCTGACACGTGGCGCTCTCCTATTGGATCTCTTTGCCGAGAGTGGCTCTCGGCAAAGATGGCCCTCGGCAAACACTTCGCCGATTGCCCGTGTCCTGGCTGCCGGCAAATTCCGGTTTGCCTGAGAGGTGCAAGCCGGGTGGCTTTTGTTGGAAATTCGCCTTCAGGATCGATCACATAATAACAACGCGAACACACGCGCACAGAAACTTTGAGCCAAGGGCCCTTGTCGTGCCCTTATTCTCCTCTTTATTGATTTTCTTCTTTTCTCTCTGTGTTACAAAACTCACACATTGATACATATATATATGCAACGATCTGGCTACCAAGCCGACTCCAAACAGCCTAAACCAGTACGTCACGGACACAGGTAACCTACTGAACCGTGTCCTTCACGTACAGCTTCTACCAACACAACTAGATAGCCAGGCACAAGTCCTAGCCGGACTCAACTTATTGATTTTCATAATCTAATTACACGGCCACGCTGATCACAAGCCTAACACGACTCCAACTCCAACTTCTATTCGTATAGACTCAAATAATTGGTACTGCTACTCGAAGCGTATCATGCAAAGTCCAACTAGACAAACATTCTAATCAAACTTACCTAATCTTAACTATCATATGTTTGGATTATTCCAACATTCACCCCTTAATCTAACCTTTCGACTCTTTACTCGACGAGAGATGCAGACGACAACTTGTTCATCTTGTCACCCTGGTTGCTTCCGGTGACGCAACTTACCGCACCATAAGTTCTCCCTTCTTGCAACGATGGCCACTACTTCATCGTCGTCTTTTCTTTTCATGCCGATTTGTAGATTGGAACCAACGATTACCCGGACTGCCAGCCACGCTGTCTCATCTTAGCGTGCTACATGCAGACTAAACGCATAGCCTCATGCAGGAACTCAACTTAACTGGTCCGCATCCATCTTCAGGTTGACCCATCTTTGCATCGGTTTCTTGCACACGGGAAGACACTCCTATTCACCCGCCACATCTTCAATCTTCTCATTGTCGCTGATGCCACATCTTATCAAACGACACCTCCTGTCCAGCGGCAACACAACTCGCCATATGCGTGCAACTCATCTCCACCGTATATGAACTCGCCGGAACTTCACGACCACGAACGGAAACGCAAGGCACAAATTCCTTTTTCCGCCCGCTCTCACTCGCAATTCTCCTCTGCCAGTGACGCATCTCAACTGCAGCAGAAGACTCACACACCTGAGCTCTTGGACACACCTTACAAGAACTCATGTGCACACCTTGACGACAACTCGCAAATTTGTCCGTGGCACTCAGCGTATAACTCGATTCCAGTAGTTAGGATCAGATACGGACCCATATTCTGAACGGAAACAGTAGTAGGTCGATCGATGGGTGGCAGTGCCGCACACGGCAAGATCACAGCCTCTTTGACTTGTCCCGTGCTGATTGTCGACAAACTAAACATTGTTTATTCTCTTACTAGTGCAGAGGCATCACGCATGTATGGCGCTCGTCTACTGCCCGTCTTGCCCTTGAAACTAGCTTAGTTCATAACCCAGTTTGATTTGGAAGTGTGGGCCCTCCGTGACTGTGATTTAGGAAGAGGAGGAGGCACTTCTTGCAACATTTTGAATATTCAGAGGCTCTGTTTCCAAATACCTCAAAGAAGTAGCCCTTACATGACACTGAGTCGATTGATGTCACAATAATATAAATTTCATATGTTTAACCATGTAAATATTCCCTGCATTATATATTTTCTTGTGTGTTAGAGCAACAACGTGATGTACTTATGATTATTCTGTCTTAGCCTCTGTAGGAAAAGCGCCAGGAAGACCTACTCATCACAGTAACAAATGCACACATGCCTAAGACAATCAATAGGACATAAACAACCAGTGGGAAGCGTACAACGGCAGCAAAGTGCGAGCAAGTCACAACCGGACTGGGATATTCTTGGTTGAACTCACACACCTCCACGGAAAACATATCTCATGGCCAACACTCTCTAGATCAAATTCCACCAGATCAAATGGATGGAGCCGGTGTACACGCTCTCTATAGCTTTATAACATATCCCTGGACAAGGAACCTCTACTCGTCTCCGAATCAAATTCCCAGTGCATCTCATTCCTATGAGGTTGTACCATCCCCGACCGCCGGTGGCACCCATTGTCTTTTTCATTTTTGCTCTCCTGTCACAAATGGTCATTCTTTCTCTAGCAACTGCATATGACTGTGCTGCACATGAAACTGGTATTTATAGAAGGCCATTGAATCAGCATACTGTGTTTCCTGGACATAATTCATTCACCAAACTTCACATTAATTACAGCTGGTGTGGCCATTTATTTCTACCACAAGTGTCGTTTATTTCGACATAAAGTGAGTTGCCTATTTCCTTAACTTGTCAAAATCATATCTCCTGGCTGCAAATATCAAAGAATGATTCCATTTATTGGGCTTGCACTGTACTGTACTAGAGGCAGAGTATAAATACCACACGATTTCGTCCGCAATAGCAACGATGGCAACCATTAGTCAATACTCTACATCATATTGCCACTGGTTAATTTAATAGCATAGCTTTTCAACCCAGATGGATGTTAGTTGACAGATGAAGTAGATTAAAAATAAGCACGGTGATTAAGCCCATCTTTCACTGCCAGCAAGATGCACGCTTCCTTTACAGAGAAAGCACCCCCCCCACACACACACACACACACATACACACACATAAACACACTAGTCTCAAGTCTCAACGAGCTCGGCTTAAATACATGCAGTAAAAACAGATTGACACAGCACAAACAGAACCAAGGGTAATTTCGTTGTGTAAGAAAATAAAACAATCAGATCCTCTTGACTGCGCCACAAAGAAGTAGCACAACCAAATTCACTTCCTTTTCTCACTGCTAAATGTTCATGATCAGTACATCTCCATAATTTCTTAGTACCTGACTAGCTAATTCCATTCATGCCACATGAGGCAGGCATACAGCAAGATCACAATCACTCTGACTTCTTACAGTCATAATTAATCTACTGATTGTTCAGAAACTAAGCATCGTTGCTGCTCTCTCTACTTTATCTGACAGGCGCACATATCATTGTTGGTTCAAGCTACACAAGATAAACTCCATGTTAATTTTAGATGGCCATATTACAGACACACTGAGCCATAACAGCATCTCCAGCCGTTTGGCCCCCCAGGAGGCATTTTTTTCACCTCCCGGGGGGCTGCCGGCGAGAACTTTGGCCTGGGGGGCCAAAATTTTCCACTCGCTGTCGCTGCCTCCCCACGAGCAGTGTTGGACTGCCACAGATGGAGTGGCATTTCGTCGAGCACCTTAACCGCGGCGGCGTCGACGACCTCCAGCCAGCAAGGAGCGCGAGCGTCGACGGGGAAGGAAATGCGCCTCCACCACGCCGGGTCCGTCGAGATGCACTGGCTGGAGACGCGCTGCTCGCCGCCTCGCCACGTGCCGGAGATGGAGATGCAGCTCGCGGCCGTGCTCGCCACGCTCGCCCTCAGCGGCGCGCTCGTCGTTTTCTTCTTCGGCAAGTACATCAAGGAGCTCGACGACGCCGTCGAGGCCCTGCTGCAGCTGCGGGCCGACGTGCTCAGGCAGCCGGACTTTGCCGCATTTTGTCACGTACGTACGCTCGTTCCGGAGACATGGCGCATACCATTGGCTGCCTGTGGCTGCTCCTCTCGTGTTGGTGCGGCCACGCCGTCGCGGCGCCGTCGGTCGCTGCCGGCGTGGGCGGCGGCAACGCGAGCTTCGTCAAGGCGTGGTGCGCGGGGACGGAGTACCCGGCGCTGTGCGACGTGACGCTCTCGCCGTACGCAGCCGCGGTGGGGGACAGCCCGACGCGGCTGGCGTGCGCCGCGCTGAACGTGACGCTCGCGGGCGCGAGGAACGCGACGGCGGCCATGAGGGGTATGGCGGCGGCCGGACACCTGCGTGAGCATGCTCGGGGACGCCGTCGGCATGTTGAGGCAGTCGGTGGAGGCCACGGCGCAGGTCGGCGCGGAGGCGGAGCAGGGCCACTCGCAGGAGAGGACGGTGAAGCTCCGTGGAGGCCGGCGAGCAGTGACGGGAGGCGGCGAGCGTGGAGGGAGGCAGGCGCCCTGCTCCGCTGCTAACTCCGCCCCCCTGCTCACTGCGCCGGGGAGATGCGGGGCGGGGCCGGCGACGCCAGACGAGGGAGGCGTCGGGGTAGGTGTGGGTGGAGAAAAGAGAGAAAGTTGAGGAGAGAGGAGAGAGGGGAGAGAGAGAGGGTGCCAAGTGGGGCTGCGCATGCAAAAAGCAATTGCCGGCGTCCTCAGCTGCCTCCCATGGGGCTGAGTGTGGGGTGGGCGTGCCGGCGAGAAATATTGCCAAAACCGGCGCAAATCGAGGTGTTGGGGGCCTGACTGGTAGGTTTTTTTAGTGCCGGTGCTAAAAAAAGGGCTTGGGGGGCATCCTGGAGGCCCTAATGGAGATGCTCTAAGTACCCTATTTCTAATCAACATTTCGTCGACTGTCCAGTCGCGGCACAGCCTCAATCAGCACCATCTCCGTTCCTTGATACATCGGCTTGATCTCCAACATTCACGTCACCGGCAGTTTACTCATCGTGAGGGCTACCTACGGGCTCTTCACCTTGTTCCTGAGTATCTGCCCAATATATGCATACTCAGATCATAGATATGCAGGAGCTTGCAGGCAAAACAATCCATGTCATACCATTAGGCAATACTTGGTAATCTTTTTACAAAAAAAGCACAAGAAGAAGCAACTACTAGGATTAAAGAAACAACAGGCAATACATGAAGATGGGAGAATCATCCTTGAGGACTACTTCTAAGCCATAGTCCCATAGATATTAATACCGAATTCAATGGAATTTAAGATATATAGCAGCAAACACTTGCTTTATGGTGTTTCTCACTTTTATTCGCATTACACAAGTTGGAATACCTGGTCAGACAAGACATGGAAACATAAAGAGGTCAATCATAAAACAACTTAACAGCCACAAAAGAAGTGGTAGCTTTGTGTTTGCAGGAAGTGAAATTACTAAACAGTAAAGCTGAGCTACCCAGGACCCTCCATAGCGATTTGGCGCTATGTACCGTCGGATCATGTTTTTCTACGTCTCGGATCTCTCACAGCCTCGCTGGGTCATCGCGAATCCACTCGTCCCCACGTAGACGGGCTGCTGCTCCGCTAAGCGGTCCAGGTGGCCTGTGGTTTGGACAACCCATTTTTCTTCTTTACTTAGCAGCCCGTTCTAGCGATACAGTATGATTCATCCGTCCAGCGCAGGATGACGAGAGGACGCCTCGCCTCCTTCGCCTCAACGCAGCCAAGAGCAGTAACCCGCCTCCGCCACTACCTCGCCTGCACCATGGGGCGGTCGACGCGCATCCCACAATCGACATGTTTGTCCCAGAGTTGCGTGCCGTGTTCTATGACTTTCACCTCTCACTAATTCTGTGATTCAGGTCCCCTCTTTTCCCCTAATTTCTCTCCCTCTCTCTCTCCAAAGATTCACCCAGTCTGATGAACATAATTTGTTCTGTCTCATACGTCCACACCCTGTCCCCGAACCCTACCATTGAGAGATCCCACGGCCACCGACGGTGCACGGGCCTGCACCCAGCTGCTGCAGGATGCCTTCTGATCTTCCCATGCAGGGCATGCAGTGTGGCAAGATTTGATACGGGAAAGGGGTAGATGAGGGCGACATTGCTGCTCTGCTGATCCAAGTGAGCACGATCATATTGCCACTGTCCTACAACCTAGAGTTATCACAGTGCTTGGATTAGTGACCATCGAATACTGCTGGTCAAACCTCATGTCTTATCCTTGATTTGGACCTACATCATGTCTAATTTGTTGAAAAAAAAGTGACCAGGACGCATCCAAACCCTATGCTTCGCATGTTTCGTTATGTGATGAAAACTCATATGATTTGGACTCTCTAAACCATATCCAGCCATGCGTAATACCAGACTTTGTGATAGAACTTGAAAATTTTCTTAATTGATGTTATGTATTGCAGGACGGCACTGTTGGTAAAACTGGTGCTTTTTTGTGTAGGGCCACCGGTGTCGCGAGAACTTTGATACAAAGTTTTAGGCAGAGGCAAACAATGTGGAAGAAAAAGCTGCCTCCTATGAACAAGAAAGAGCAGTCGACAATGAGCTAAGCTTTTTTTGGGTATAGCAGACAGTGAATTTTCTCCATTTGTTTCCCAGCTCCTTTGTATGTGCTATTTTTATTTGCTTTCTGAAGAACCGACAATTTATACTTTTTATTTATGTTTGTTCTACATGCCAGCATCGTCCCATTTAAAGGAGAACAAAAGATTTTATGATTCTCTACACATTTCATTGAAGACGTCCATGGTAATTTGTTGTACCAATTATGTCCTAACAATTTATATATCTCGCAATGTTGGCCTTTCAAGTCATAAAGATTTGTTTGATGACCAAAATATATGATATACATCACCAACATCAAGGTTCATTATTCTGTTGCAATTCTGGTTATGATTTTACTAGCCATGCTATAACTCTTAGTATGAATCCGACTTCCCATGCTTATGATGATATCAAAATTTTGAAAGAAAATCATGCCTAAATGTTATATCTATGCATGTTAACTTGGACCATACAAAAATTATTATATGTTATTATAGCCCCAAATCTCTTAAATATTTCCATCTTTAACTACTAAAGATGGACGGGCGCAGCAAAGCGCGCCTCCGTGGTCTAGTTTTACCATATAACACTTCCCCACTGCTTACATCTACCAAGAAATATGGTCAAGCTAAGTCCTATATTTGACTACAACAAATGTTTCTAAGGTGAAATGAACCAAAGGTAGCAATTTTCTTTGAACTAGTATGCCTTATGTATCAATTTGGCCATAAAAATAGTTGTTTAGTGTTTCTTATGATTTTAAGATGCCTCCAAAATGCCACTCATACTGTGCACAAACCTTTATTTTACTTCTTTGATCACCTTAAAGTGACAATTACAACATACTAACAAATAACCACAATTATGTTCCTGAGTGTTAGAAGGGAGAGAGAGGGATTGTTGCGGAATATGATGGATGTATATTGAGCCTCGTGGGCGAGTATACATTGAGTACAAGACTTGGAGGGCAAGACGCCTCAACTTGAGATAGGGTACGAGACAGATTACCAATCCTAGTCTACGAAATACATGTATCCCAAATATATCTCTAACATCCTCCCGCGGTCGTAGCGGTAGCGTTGCGAACAACAGGAGCGTCACTGACGGTCAGACTAGAGAGAATAGCAGCCGGCGAGCTGACACTGACCATGATCATTTTGGCCACAACGCAAAAGAGATGACAACTATCAAGCAGTAAACAAGATGTGTGATATCTAAGGGAAGGAAATAAATATGATACAACAGAAAGGTTACAACTTGATACAGTCGGTGTTGACAAGAATGGTGGAAAGTTGGTATATGTCGGTGGGCAAGTGCTTCTGCCGCTGCTGGTTACCCTTACCTCTGAGCAGGAGGTAGGGGGAAACCTGGTTTGGGTTAGTACTCCTTATACTCAACTCCGTCCCAAAATTCTTGTCTTAGATTTGTTTAGATACGGATGTATCAAGTTGATACATCCGTATCTAGACAAATTTAAGACAAGAATTTTGGGACGGAGGGAGTACATTACAAGATGATTTTATTTTGCTTTTGCAAAAGATATCACCCTACAAATGACCGCCCTACCTAGATATCATTTAAGTATGATGCAGATGCAACTAGCATATTCCTATCCTTTCTTAACTAGTACAATGCCCGTGCATTGCCACAGGCCTTTTAATTTTTTTTTCTGATTGCATACATCAGCATAATGCACTTCCAATTTCACATGTATAGAAAAAATTTACGGTAACAATCGAAAAATGTACTTGATGCAATGTATTTTCATTATTCCACTTCACTTGCATCTCCTAACATATCAGGAATATTGTCTTCAGCTTCCTTCACAGAGTACTTGAGCAATTATAGTAAAAAAATCTTCGTTGACTTGTAACCATCCTGCATGAGTACTTCATACAGTTAGCATGAAGATTTCACATGAAAATGTAAGAACGTGCAAACATAGAATACTTAACTTGTAAATTGGATGAACCAATTTTTTACCATTCCATGAGAGCATAATAAAATAAAAAACAAAATAACTCAACACATTACTGGAATAAATAAATATTTATTATCTCGATTATAATGATGATAAATAATTGTATGTATCTTGAATATAAAAACAAAATAGACCTGAGTGCACCAGAGTTCGTCTGCGCCTCTCCGCTGTTCAACAGCTTCAGTGAGTCTTCCATTTCTCTTACCCTAGATCTGCATTAAGGCGTTCTCAAGTTCTTCAGTAGTTCATCCCCATTCTTTTTTGCTTCCCCTGTCTTGTAGTTTTTTTATGCACGGCCTAGTGCTTATCGCGCGCGGTACTGATCTTAGCACTCATTTTTAATACTTGAAGGCCTCCCCTTTTGCAAGAGATCCCATCGGAATCCATGAACTGTTCCACTGTCACAACTTAGGGTTTCAGAATTTTCTCCCTTTTTTGAACTGCGGCAGATCCAAAATTATAGCATCAATCTGTAAAACCTGTTTCTGCAACACTTAGTCATTTTTGACTCATAGATCTGAAAATTGGCTGCTGTGCGGGCGGTTTAACTTTTGAATCATAACCCGCCAGGTACCATTAGTCCCCTCTTAAACCGCCAATTGCTTATCTCTGCAAGCTAATAATGTATATCTCCGGTTTATAACACTTTCATGCTTGAATATTTCCTACCCCTTTACTTTTAGCAGTTGATCATGATTTCTTAAACCGGCACGAATCTTCCTTCAGGTCTTGTTTAACAAATGGCCAAACAATTTTACGCTTGCAACTGGGTTCCTTCCCGATTTACAGAAGAACAGCTGAACGGGCTTGTTGCAACCGGCGCCTTAGCGAAAAAAGAAGTCATCCACTTGAGAGTCCCTGGTCCAGAGAATCCTCCTGAACCCAAGGATGGGGAGGTGATTGTATTTACTGATCATCTGGGTCGACGGTTTAGCCCTCCCGGATCAAAATTCTTCCGTGACGTGCTTGCTCGCTTTCAACTTCGCCCTCAAGATATTGGACCGAACTTCGTGTCCAATATTTGCAATTTTCAAGTGTTTTGCGAGGCTTATCTGCAAGAAGAACCTACTTTGAATTATTCAGAGACTTCTTTTACTTAAACCGCAGTACTGAATCTACGGATGGGCCCAATACTGAACTTGGCGGAGTTTCAATTCAGAAAAGGAAAGATGTCAATTTCCCTCACGCCAAGCATCATAGCCACCCCAAAGAATGGAATCGGACTTGGTTTTACTGTTAAAACACAGCTCCAGCTGACGAAAATCCTCTGTCGGGTTATCGTGCTCACCGGCTTACCAATACACATCCATTTCCCCAACGACTCACTGCAAAGGAAAGAGCTAAGTATGCTCAACGGCTTTCAAAGCTCCGAGCCTTTATGGCGAATGGTTTAACTGGCGTCGATTTTTTCCGTTGTTGGGTCTCTTGGAGTATCTTGCCCTTAAGCCGTCGCCCCGGTTTAATGTGCGAGTACACAGGGAACGTCAAAGACCCTCAGCGGCACATTGATATTCAGCTAACTCACGAGGAAATTACTGAAGCTGGCAAGAAGATGCTGGATGAACCGGTATCTGAGTGCAGCAAGACAGGGCTTAGTCCTTTTTGTGTTTCCAATAAACTGCCAGCTATAAGAATTGCATCATTCCTATCTTAATCCGACCCCTTTTAAATATTTTTTATAACTTTTTGTCCACCTTTGCAGGGTGATGATCCGTTCTGGAAGAAGAAGCCGCAGGATAAACTAGCCAAGCCGCAGGATAAACCGGCAAAAACGCCACGCCTTAAGACCAAAGCTACAAAGAAACCTGCGAAGAAGAAAACTGTCAAATCCCCTGACCCGAGCAATGATGAAGATCTTGATAATCCGGAGTCAGAGGTAGAACTTGATTCTCTTGGTTCTTTTTTCATACACCTCATTGACAATGATCATGATCATCTCCAAACGCAACCTCTAGAGCTATCTTCCCAACCGGGTATGCTGATTTACCAGGTACCACACCATGAAAAACAGTGTTTGACAGTATAAGGTTTTTATCTGTCAACCCCATGCAACGGAAGGTCTCACAATAGAGGATATTGATGCTGCTCCCTCCGTCCATGAGTACGTTCGTGAACTTATACCTTCCAACCTGAGGTGCCACTACCAACGCCGGGTGACCCGGGTTATTAACCTGTGGCGGGTAATCCTCTCGGCTCCATATGATGGGTTGTTCAGACCAATGCAAATAACGTGGGACTGCCAGCTCAACCGAATTTACTTCCCTCTTATGAAGCTTCTGGTCATGCTTGCATAAGCTAGTGGTGAAGACATGATACTGCCCACTATTCAACTGCTTCGGGTGGCTTTGATAACCCGATTGCTACTGATTTCCCTGATTATTCTACTGGTTGTAACCACCCTGGTTGTTCTGATTGCCCGTATTACCTTGAAATCCTGAGCTTGAACCGCCTTCACCATAACACATTCCATGGAATCCGGATCCTGAACCGCCGCTCGGTCCTTCACCATCTGGGTAAAAATTAAAAAATTTGAACTCCTTCATGATGAGGCAATCTTTCCAGAGTTGTCCGGACGGCCTTTCCTTCGTCCCTTGTCTTGGGCAAGGCTGGTTTAATAGATGCCTAAGATTGATGCCTGACGGTCCGTCCTGTGGGGGCGGTTTACCTTTACGGCGCTGACTATTATTTTGCACATTGGTGTTAGCCACAAAGTCATAATTACTCTCAGCCTTACGCTTACCATTGCCTCCTTGGTTTGCTAGATTAAGCTGCTGCCCCTTGGTGTTGCTGCTCCTCTTTCCCTTCCCCGGCTTTTCATCATCAGACTCGGGGTCCTTGGTACCATCAGAGTCAGCGTACTTAACCAAGGCCGTCATGAGTATCCCCGTGTCATTACAATGACGTTTAAGCCGCCCTAGTTTCGGCTTCAGGGGCTTGAAACGACAATTGCCTTCTAACGTCAAGACCGTCGAATCGGCATTGATACGATCCGACGAGTGCAGAATCGCTGAGACCCGGCGCACCCAATGAGTCGTCGATTCACCTTCTTGTTGGACACAGGCGGCTAAGTCCACAATTGACATGGGCTGCTTGCATGTGTCTTTAAAATTCTGGATAAACCGGACCTTTAACTCGGCCCATGATCCGATGGAGTTAGTTGGGAGCCCCTTTAACCAAGTCTGGGTCGTCCCTTCCATTGTCAGGGGGAAATACATAGCACACACAGCTTCACTAACATTCAGCAATTCCATGGCCATCTCATAACTCTCGATCCACGCCTCAGGAGATAAATTGGCTGTATAGTTAGGCACCTTGAGAGGACCCTTGAAATCCTTGGGCAAAAGCTCATTGCGCAAGGCCGGCACTAAACATGGTACACCCAAGTTTCTAAAGGTCACACCTGTTTCCACTAAGGTCGTTGGACGAACCGGAGTAGGCTAACATGCCGCATACTGCGCAGCTAACTCGGCTTCCCGACGCGCTCTGCCCTGGTCCACTACGTCCTGGGCATCAGCTCTCCATCCTGTCGGGTTAGGCCCACGGGGCAGATTATGGTTCCGTCCACTGCTCGACACGACCGGTTCTTCAATATGCCTGCTATAACTCCGGCTTGGGCGAGGGATGGAATGAATCATGTCTCGGCTATATAAATAAGCCTGCTGCTGAACCAAAGCCGTTTGGAGGAGATCTCTTGCCCGTCGTGTCTCAACCGTTGTTGGAGACTCGCCTTCTATTGGAAGAGCTGCCAATCACGACGCCGTAGCGATCATGTTATCCAAAGGGTAGAAAAATGACCCGGTGATGTTGGCACGTACTGAGGCGGGTCATGGTTCTGTCGAGGCGGGTCCGTTGTCTGTGGCTGATCCGGCGCTCCTGTCCCAGGTGCTTCAACCCGGTTTAATGCTACCGGGTTACTGGTTCCCGCTACTGGCGTGTTAAAGAGATTCCTTGCTTCATAAACCGGTGGTAGATGAGACCGATGCCTCCTCATCATCACCTCGTTTGAAGCATTCTGATCCAGCCTGAGCTGGTAAGATTCCGACTGAATCTGCTGTGCCTGAGCATCCAAAGCGGCAAAGTCCTACTTGGCCTGAGCTATCTGATCTCACAATTTCGTGACCTCTGCATTATGCTGATCTCGATTATCCGGGTTAACCTCTATGGTCAACAATGTCGTCCACCCATCCAATAAACCAGACAGGTCTTGAGCCGGCGGGCGCGCAAGGCTTCCTGCCCCGGCTGCCGTTGCCGCTGCTTATCCGGAAATTATCACTGCCGCGGTTGAGGAGTGCTGCGCGGGCTGCATACCGGCCATGAAGATCGCAACCCAGTTTGTCGGCTCAAGGGGTCCGGAATACTGTCGCCATCGGAACAACCTCCAAACCGGCCATCTTGCAGTTGGTACAGTGACTCGGTCTCACTGGTGGATGATTCGGCATCTGAATAGATAACCGTCTCACCGTCGGATACCGGTTCAGATTCTACACCATTGATGAATCCTACGAATGCACGCTTCATGGCGGGTTGAACCCGGGCGGGTCTTGCATGCTGAGCCGTCTCGATGAGGTTGGTGCAGATGTCCGGCTCAGGTCCCAGTTCGCCGATCTTGCCGATGAAGACATGAATTCCTCCGAAGGGGACCTGGTATCCGTACTCGATTGAGCCGGCGTCGGGGCCCTAGCCTTCGTCATCGATGTAGAGCTTGCCGCGACGACTCTTGGTCATCCGTCCCACTTCGTATCCCTTGAGTCCTTCGAAATTTCTCTCTAAGAACTTGGAACCATCGTGCGATAGCCCCATGGTGGGCGCAAACTGTCGTGGAATTGTCACGTCAGATGTCCTAGTGTGCGGACTTAGTCATGGAGCTATCACAACGAGATTAGCTTAAAGGGGTTAAACCGGACAAAGGACACTGGGAGTTTATACTTGTTCGGCCCCTTGCGGTGAAGGTAAAAGCCTACGATCTAGTTGAAGTGGAATTCCTAGGGTTTCGATAACCAGGGAGCGAATACGCGTAACCTGGCTCTCGAGTTGTTTTTTCTTGTCCCTAAACCGCCGCCGGGTCGTCCCTTTATATTCACAGGTTGACGCCCGTCGGTCTACTGAATCTTGAGGCCGGTTCATAAACGTGTCCGGTTCGGTATCTACTCTTTCCTACCTTACATCACAAGTTACATGCCTATGGCGGTTTATGTCTATGGGCCCTAACCCGCCTCTGGCCTTTGGGCCCCTTGTTATGTTTCCTTCATAAGTCATTGTCTTCTATAACTTCATGGGCTTCAATATTGGCAACTTCTCTGAGGATAAACCGGCCCCTCCAGGGCGGTTTATACCCACTAGTTATATCCCCAACAAGCGGCGACCTTGACCAAGCTCCATGTAGGTTAGTTCTTCCCCTTTCTTGTCATGTTTTGTCTCTGTTCTCAAATGAATTATTCATATTGTTGCGGAACATAGTAATTTCAAAAAAATTCCTACGCACAGGCAAGATCATGGTGATGCATAGCAACAAGCGGGGACAGTGAGTCCACGTACCCTCGTAGACCGAAAGCGGAAGCTTTAGCACAACGCGGTTGATGTAGTCGTACGTCTTCACAATCCGAACGATCCATGTACCGAACGTACGACACCTCCGAGTTCAGCACATGTTCAGCTCGATGAAATCCCGCGAACTCCGATCCAGCAGAGCTTCACAGGAGAGTTCCGTCAGCACTACAGCGTGATGACGGTGATGATGTTGCTACCGACGTAGGGCTTCGCCTAAGCATCGCTATGATATGACCGAGATGGAATATGGTGGAGGGGGGCACCGCACATGGCTGGGAGAGATCAACAGATCAACTTGTGTGTCCATGGGGTGCCCTCCTCCCCCGTATATAAAGGAGTAGAGGAGGGGAGAGGTCGGCCCTCTCTATGGCATGCCCTGGGGAATCCTACTCCCACCGGGAGTACGATTCCCCCCTTCCATGTAGTAGGAGTAGGAGTCAAGGAAAGGAAGAGAGAAGAGAAGGAAGGAGGGGGCGCAGCCCCTCCCCCTAGTCCAATTCGGACTAGGACTTGTGGGGCACGCGGCCTGCCTCTCCCTCTTTCCCTTAAAGCCCAATAAGGCCCATATACTCCCCGGCGAAGTCCCGTAACTCTCCGGTACTCCGATAAATATCGGAATCACTCGGAACATTTCCGATATCCGAATATAGTCGTCCAATATATCAATCTTTACGTATCGACCATTTAGAGACTCCTCATCATGTCCCCGATCACATCCGGGACTCCAAACTATCTTTGGTATATCAAAACACATAACTCATAATATAAATCGTCACCGAACGTTAAGCGTGCGGACCCTACGGGTTCGAGAACTATGTAGACATGACCGAGACACGTCTCCGGTCAATAACCAATAGTGGAACCTGGATGCTCATATTGGCTCCTACATATTCTATGAAGATCTTTATCGGTCAAACCGCATAACAACATATGTTGTTCCCTTTGTCATCAGTATGTTACTTGCCCGAGATTCGATCGTCGGTATCTCAATACCTAGTTCAATCTCGTTACCGGCAAGTCTCTTTACTCATTCCGTAATGCATCATCCCGCAACTAACTCATTAGTCACATTGCTTGAAAGGCTAATACTGATGTGCATTACCGAGAGGGCCCAGAGATACCTCTCCGACAACCGGAGTGACAAATTCTAATCTCGATCTATGCCAACTCAACAAACACCATTGGAGACACCTGTAGAGCACCTTTATAATCACCCAGTTACGTTGTGACGTTTGGTAGCACAGAAAGTGTTCCTCCGGTATTTAGGAGTTGCATAATCTCATAGTCATAGGAACATGTATAAGTCATGAAGAAAGCAATAGCAATATACTAAACGATCAAGTGCTAAGCTAATGGAATGGGTCAAGTCAATCACATCATTCTCTAATGATGTGATCCCGTTAATCATATAACAACTCATGTCTATGGCTAGGCGACTTAACCATCTTTGATTCAACGAGCTAGTCAAGTAGAGGCATACTAGTGACACTTTGTTTGTCTATGTACTCACACATGTACTAACTTTCCGATTAATACAATTCTAGCATGAATAATAAACATTTATCATGAAATAAGGAAATAAATAATAACTTTATTCTTGCCTCTAGAGCATATTTCCTTCACATATATTCAACAAACATAAAGAAAAATAATAATCTCACGTGTATCTATCAAATAAAATTGTGCAGCAAACTTGCAGTGAACTTCGCTGGTAGTGAATTTAATTGCTTATATGATGAATGCAGAAAGAATTTCTTAGAGATAGTAACAACTAACATGAAGTAAATCCGGTAGTCCATTGTTGATTAGAAATGTATGCTAATATGGCTCAGAGATGCAATAGAACAAAGGAAGGGTTGCACTTGAAGATCAAATAGGACAACTCTAAGCAGTCTATAGTCACAAATTGTTTGGGCCCTAGATCTCAAGCATCAACTCTAACAGGAAGGGAATAAAGTGAACTAACTTCACAAGAAACAAAAATATTGGATTTCTATTTATATGATATGGGAGTCATAGACAATTGACATGTGATGATATTTCATGCTTGTGATGTGGTAGATAAATGCATCTCCTCATCATCTTTCTATTCCCCTCCCTATCTCACAATCGTTTCTTCTTCGTGTGTTTCTCATGGGGCCAAGCACAATCATTGATATGAATAGTCATTAAAATATCAAATAACTACAACCAACAATCCATCATCTGCTCCAAATTTGACACGTGTGCTTATCATACATACCAGCAAAAAACAACTACAATGTTGCACTCATGATAAAATTTTGGAAGCACATTTCTCTCAAATCAGTATTAATGGTTCAGGAATTGACAAATGATTCTGTTAGTGTAACGAACACCAAATGGCATGGCACACACACACACCAATCTATTCGGGAGTGTTACATTAATCAGACAATTTGTTCAGCACATGGTAGCTATATAAATAGTCCAAATATCCTTCATGTTGACAGAAATTAGCAATGCTCACAACTACATACGAAATTGGCCAGAGACAATTTTCTAGCATCTTTCTATTTTTACACATTGTCGGATGCCAAGTTCCAAAGATTGAACTTCTTAACAAAGAAATGCCTTCATGTCCATGCAGGAGCTTTAGTGTCGATCTGGCTAATAAATTGCTCTGATGCTGGCGAGGAATCTTCCTTTCGAGCTTCTGTAGCCCCTCCGCCACACAGATCTGGCCTGGGCCTCAAGTTCCAAATAAGGAATAATGAAAAAATCATAATAAATGGCATGTTTGGACCTCATGGGCAATTAACTCAAAACAACGTAAAATTGGGAGGTTGGGCAGTGCCGCTCCTCTTTGCGGCAACATGAAGGTCTAATTACATGGGAGAGATATGGCAGGTTACACTAATATCAAGTAGAAGGACATGTACCCAATTTACATTGGAGGAGTCATGTATAACAGAAAAATATATAAAGCTAATGAACGTGAGATTATTCTTGACCTGATATGCTTCACAACTTGTAACCTGAAAACATAGTATACTTGACATGGCTATTGTAGAAGATAAGCATCAGATCAAGTTGATATAAGAGGTGTGCAAAAATAACAACGCACATACACAAGGGATAACCAACTAATTTTGTGACTATTAACAGGAAACATCACATGTGAAATAATCTAAAGTAGGTGGTCGCGGACATACACATGCACAATAATCTGAATATATACAATGCATAATTGGAAGCGTTAAATCCCTCCAATGGGTTGGCGTTGCACATCATAATATTTAGTCAACACATTAATCCTTATCATTGATGGCCGTTGTTGCACAATAAACAGAGTTGAGCATGGCAAGACCACATGACTGAACTACAGCTGCCACGATTCATCGACAAATGCCTGAAATGCTATAATAAGGTCACTTACCTAGTCGTGTCAGGATAGCATGTAGTGATCCACTCCTGGGATCATGCTCCAGTACAGGTACTTGGTCGACGAAACGATTGATGTAGTCCAAGAGTCCATTGCAGAGGGTTCATGTCATGCGAGTTCAACTCGCAGAAAATCTTCAAAATCTTAACAACATTGAATTGAAGGAAGAAGACATGGGAAAGCTGGATGTCCCTCAGGCACCCGGTTCTCCATCTCCATATGGCATATATGAACCTGCCATCCCTTGAACCTACCATCTGTTGAGTATACTGCAGCACGTACCACCATCGTGGAACACATGCCATCCATCATCAGCAAATTGTGATGTTATTCAAGTCATTGTCGCAACAAGCTGAAACTTACTTTTACGTGTACTTTATCCTGGGACAAACTTAGGCAGGGGGAGGCCTGACAGTGATGCCGATCCGGTGTTAGTGCCTTGCATCAGAACTTGAGGTGGCGGCGGCTGACGCTAGGGCAGTCGACGAGGACGTCGCAATTCGGTTGCCGCCAAAATAGTGTGAATAGCTGGATATCAATACATCAACACATCACTATTGAAGACACGTCAGACAAACCTCTAATTAGCAGTTGAGCGGGTTCTTGCCGACGGGCCTTACAGATATACGTGCCTCGCCCCCCAAGCCCACCAACAATGCATAGAAAGTTGGTCACGTGCCCCTGCCATCTACTCTCTCACGCACGCCAGAAAGACCCAAGCCCGTCTGAGGCACTGGACGAAACGGTTCTGTGCAACGACTGCACTAAGGGCCGTGGTCTCGACCTGGAGACCATACCCGCTACCTTGTATTAATCCCCGTCTTCATCCTCCTTGTCGGTAAAAAGATTCTTGCCGAAAACACCTAACAACTGATTAGTAAGATTGCAAACCATGGCACTCCAAAATCCAATCGCAATCAATATACATGATGGCAGATGACTCAATATAAGACCACAAGAAATAAACCAATTGCCAGAGACTAAAGTACAACAAAGGCTTCAGATTGCAAATAAAATTAAATTAAATGTGCTCCATTATTTTAGCTAAAATAACAGGAAAAGGTATTATTAGTTTTTCGCATTGCCAGTGACGTATATGCTTGTAACATAATCACAGTCTCTTCAAAATTAACACATCACTTCTCATTTTAGAAAGTTTTGAGTGATACATGCATATAAATATAAGACTGAACTCAATTTCCAATAATGTGAGCTTTACTGAACTAATGGATAGTGTGATGCATTCCCCAATCACTTGACTTTGAAATTTCAGAAATGGGAAGATTACAACTAACCAGTTGAAAGAAACTTCAGTCAAAGATGCCAGTACAACTCCACCGAAATATGGTACGAGAGAACCTACTACCAGTAAATAAGATGTCTACAAGAATAAAACAACATAAGTATCTTTTTCTGCGTATTTCATTTGTCAGTACGGACCACTTACGAAAGCTTGAAATAAAATACCTGTCCAAGGAACAAGACAGAGAGTAGACAAGGGCACCATGGTGTGCGTCAAGGAGACAACCACCTTTCCCAAACTCAGTTTCCTGTTTGTGTGTCTTGAGCCTTCAGGGACAATGTTCTTTTTCCTTCTTTTTCCTTCCTCATTTAGTGCCAATAGCAGGTGGGTTGGCGTTTGATTGATGTGCCTCAGCTTTCTTCTGGAAAAGCACATTGGCTCAGCTTCAGCATCACATGTATTTAAGTGAAGAAGAATAAGAAACGATAACACACGATATATATGTCCATACTTTAGTCTGTCAAAGTAATATTTTTGAAAGTTTTGTTTAGCTATTGAATTTATAAGTCAAACATATATTATAACATTAAAAGCGTCTTCTGCTGCTCCATCAAAAATAGTCCAGAAATAGCAAGCAAGTGAACAAAATACAGTGATGTGTCTGTAGATTGTCAGGATTCATCATTGCATGTCATTTTTCTCTGGATACTACATATGCAAGGACATGATATTGATATGCCAACATTTCTGAATAAGCGCCATATTTTCAATTATGCTAAAACTCAAAAAAATACATAAGCTCGGAAAATCCATGAAGGAAAGAAAACTCGGAAAATACAGAAGTTCTAAAACATGCAGACTTTTGTTCATAGTAAATCAGTACCTACCCATCAATACTACTTGTTTATTTTGATGAACTGTCAAACCTGTAAGGAATTTGTTTACCTCTATAAATTACAGAAATAACATTATGAAAAATGCATTTAAGTACAGAGTTATAGGTAACTAACATGAATTTTATCTTGTAGGCCCCTGTATATATCTGTCTCAAGTCTTAACAGCTCCAGCTCTTAGACAAACATAAAAAGAATGTTAAATTCAAATGCCTTAGAAAACCACATGAATCAAATTATGTATCGACCTAAACAACTATCAAGTCACACACCAAAAATGTCTATTACAGGAAAGGAATTTTGTTGCTTCCCTCCAACACAAATTGTAATCAAATTCTGACAAAAGAATGAATTACCACAGTGATCAATCACCTGAAGGACTTGAAATCACAGTGATCAATCTACATTCTTCCTCAGGTCTTTACTTTGAAACTGGGTTTGCCATGTTGCTTACAGAAGAGAAATGCTAGAATCAGAAACTTCAGGTCTCTAGCAAGTCCAAAGTCAAACAATTTCAGAAGTTACGTCCAGTTCATTTCTCTAACTAAGCCAAAACTAATCAAGGCAACTCACATGTGGGGAAATCCTCAAATTTTTGCAGTCCCAACTTAGAACTGAGAGAACTAAGTGAAACTAGCACCTTTCTTCTACGCACCATGTATGAAAGAAAAATAAGAGTGTCACTTGGCTTCACCATATTACCTATATTTTGTTAGCCCTGCGACGCAAGTTGAGAGGTGAGAGCTGATTCATTTTTCAAGAGAATTAGTCAAACTCTAATATCTTCCCCATGTACTGAACTTTGTCGAGATGAGATGATTCAGTTGCCTAGTTTACAAAGGTTAGATGATCTGATTTGATCAATTTTCCACTAAAACTAAATATCATTAAACTTTGGTTCAACTAAGCAGGGTGACATTCTGGGAGGCGTGGTGAACTTTTCTTCAGAGGTAGTTTTATGTTTCTTGCTTTTCACCTCTGCATTTTGAGCACCACCCAAATTTATTTAACAATAAAATACTTACAGTACTAAACCTGACCATTCCTTGAGAATACACAACAGGAATCATCAATATTTTCACCAACGGTCTGTTTGCCTCTAATTAATGAGAACCACGCATGTTGAGTTTCCTTCTTCTAGGGGCCCAAGATAAGGTGCCGGCAAAATAAGTCCCAAACTAAGGTACACTACGGAAACAAAATATCCAAAATCGTGTTAAAAATATGTTATAAAGCAGCAAATGCCAACACTCTGTTCTACTCTTTTCGTAATCAAGAAAAGCACCAAGAGAGGACGAAGCCAAGTATGCATAGCAGATGAGTAAGTGGTCCTAGAAATGACAATACATTTACAATTTAATATCAAAGATATCAAGAACGTGTTCTGTCTACAAGTACATATGTGATACGTCTCCAACGTATCTATAATTTTTGATTGTTCCATGCTATTATATTACCCGTTTTGGATGTTTATGGGCTTTATTTTACACATTTATATCATTTT
Organism: Triticum aestivum; assembly: GCF_018294505.1. Classification (NCBI taxonomy): domain Eukaryota; kingdom Viridiplantae; phylum Streptophyta; class Magnoliopsida; order Poales; family Poaceae; genus Triticum; species Triticum aestivum. Next base: position 37,631,083 of record NC_057810.1, read on the forward strand.
TGGGGCTAACCTACTAACCGGAGGCCCAGCCCGTATTGCTGTTTTTTGCCTATTTCAGTGTTTCAAAGAAAAGGAGTATCAAACGGAGTCCAAACGGAATGAAACCTTCAGAGCGTTATTTTTGGAACAAATGTGATCCAGAGGACGTGGAGTGCAAGTCAAGAAGCATCCGAGGCGGCCACGAGGGTGGAGGGCACGCCCACCCCTACAGGGCGCGCCCCCCTATCTCGTGGGCCCCTCGGGCGTCCACCTACGTACTTCTTCCTCCTCTATATACCCACGTACCCCGGAAACATCAGGGGAGCCGACGAAAAACTATTTCCACCGCCGTAACCTTCTGTATCCGCGAGATCCCATCTTGGAGCCTTCGTCGGTGCTCCGACGGAGGCGGAATCGAGCATGGAGGGCTTGTACATCAACACCATAGCCCCTCCAATGAGTTTTGAGTATTTTACCATAGACCTTCGGGTCCATAGTTATTAGCTAGATGGCTTCTTCTCTCTTTTTGGATCTCAATACCATGTTCTCCTCGATCTTCTTGGAGATCTTTTCGATGCAACTCTTTGTGCGGTGTGTTTGCCGAGATCCGATGAATTGTGGGTTTATGATCAAGTTTATCTTTGACAAATATTTGAATCTCCTCAGAATTCTTTTATGTGTGATTAAGTTATCTTTGCAAGTCTCTTCGAATTATGAGTTTGGTTTGGCCTACTAGATTGATCTTTCTTGCAACGGGAGAAGTGCTTAGCTTTGGGTTCAATCTTGCGGTGTCCTTTCCAAGTGACAGCAGGGGCAGCAAGGCATGTATTTTATTGTTGCCATCGAGGATAAAAAGATGGGGTTTATATCATATTGCATGAGTTTGTCCCTCTACCTCATGTCATCTTTCTTAATGCGTTACTCTGTTCTTTATGTACTTAATACTCTACATGCATGCTGGATAGCGGTTGATATGTGGAGTAATAGTAGTAGATGCAGGCAGGAGTCGGTCTACTTGTTGCGGACGTGATGCCTATATACATGATCATGCCTAGATAATCTCATAATTATTCGCTTTTCTATCAATTGCTCGACAGTAATTTGTTCACCCACCGTAATACTTATGCTATCTTGAGATAAGCCACTAGTGAAACCTGTGGCCCCGGGTCTATCTTTTATCATATAAGCTTTCAATCTACTTTTATTTGCATCTTTACTTTTCCAATCTATATTATAAAAATACCACAAATATATTTATCTTATCATACTATCTCTATCAGATCTCACTTTTGCAAGTGGTCGTGAAGGGATTGACAACCCCTTTATTGCGTTGGTTGCGAGTTCTTTGTTTGTTTGTGTAGGTGCATGAGACTTTTGAGGAGACTCCTACTAGATTGATACCATGGTTATCAAAAACTGAGGGAAATACTTCCGCTACTATTGCTGCATCACCCTTTCCTCTTCAAGGAAAACCAATGCAAGCTCAAGACGTAGCAATATGCACTTTAATTGCTTACTTCTAGGCTTCAGCATGTAATCTATTTCCAGGAACCTCGTTCAGCTAGCAAGATTTCTCGCATGATATTATTTTTTAGAACCATATAGACTCAGTAACAATCAAAGTCAAAGAATGGTTGCCTATGGTGGAAAATCACAGTAACAAGATTTCTAGACTTAGTAACAATATTGTCAAGCATCCGAGTATCTTTGTTTTGATAATCAGGTTACATGTGGTGGATAAACAGGTGCAGGCGCTCATTATTTAGGTGAGTGCAGATTTCCAAGTATCAGCACAAGAAACTCTTTTGTTGTAATATACTCTAGCTATGCCTGAAACAACTAGGATTATTGGAATGGCTTGCTCAACAAATTGTTACCCGAGTATTCACCTTCGTCTATTTTGAACAAATGGGCTGGATAGATTAATTAGTACTTCCAGAATGAAAATAAGATCACATGTGAAGAAAATAATATTCAAACCTTCTTTCTCCGACACTATGAGAAATTTAGCTCTCTCACATATATAGATGAATGCATTATGATAAAGTTTATCCCAACCATGAGAGATTGAGATTTACTCAATAGGATAGCTAAAACTTATAAGCAACCATTTTACAAATGTAATAAAGAACTAAAGTGCACTCTCAAGTTACCTTTACCATAGTTTCTACAGAGGCCAATCCAATACCTCCCTGAATTGTTTAGCCCAGCACTGCTGGCCTCTTTTCCTTCATCCATATCACCTTACAATGTAGGAAACTCCACTAAAATATTAATGTATATGAAAATCAGCATTCAAGCAGTTATAATTTAGTAATGAACAATTAGGGTACTAAATAATATATTGCAATAGCTTATTAGGGTTAGGCCTCCGCAGTGTAGATGTCTCAGACAGTTACTGAAAGTGGCTATCAACCATGAATAAATCGTTTCTCGCTTCATGGGCCAACTCTTACCAGAAATAGTGTCTGCTTCTAAATTCGGTGTGCGGAACACAACAGGTCGCGTGTCAGTTTATTGCTTGCTGAACATACCACCCAAAAATGGCTCCACTACAAAAATGACTTCACCGGTACTACCACCCATCTCTCTCACCATCATATCAGGCAGGCAGGCGGGCAGGCAATCTACAGACTCATCTCTTTCCACTATTGTTCTAGCCGGCATGCAGCAAACATTTCATTTCCCTGTCTAATTTTGGGAATTTTAGGCCTACCACTCTTGTGCACCATACTGACAAAATAGAAGACAAAAAACGTCCAATTTTTCACCTTGAATGATAATCATGTTTTACAAATGCAATTATGATTTGGAGCAGAAATTATGCATGTTTGGGAATTTATTAGTGGTAAGTAAGAGAAGAGGTTAATTATTATTACCGCGAGGACTTTATCGTACTCAGAGATGATGAAGGGGACGTAGTCGTGGATCTCGAACTGCTGGGATCTAGTGAAGAAGGGCACGAGGTAGTAGTTGTTGAAGAAGTCGTTGCCGCCGAGCGTGATGTGAAAGAAATATGCCCTAGAGGCAATAATAAAGTTATTATTTATTTCCTTGTTTCATGATAAATGTTTATTATTCATGCTAGAATTGTATTAATTGGAAACTTAATACATGTGTGAATACATGGACAAAACATATTGTCCCTAGTATGCCTCTACTTGACTAGCTCATTAATCAAAGATGGTTATGTTTCCTAACCATAGACATGTATTGTCATTTGATGAACACGATCAGATCATTAGGACAATCATGTGATGGACATAACCCATTCGTTAGCTTAGCATTATGATCGTTACAGTTTCATTGCTACTGCTTTCTTCATGACTTATACATGTTCCTCAGACTATGAGCTTATGCAACTCTCGAATACTGGAGGAACACTTTGTGTACTACCAAACGTCACAACGAAAATGGGTGATTATAAAGGTGCTCTATAGGTGTCCTCGAAGGTGTTTGTTGGGTTGGCATAGTTCGAGATTAGGATTTGTCACGCCGTGTTTTGGAGAGGTATCTCTGGGCCCTCTCGGTAGTTCTCATCACTATAAGCCTTGCAAGCATTTTAACTAATGAGTTAGTTGCGGGATGAAGTATTATGGAATGAGTAAAGAGACTTTCCGGTAACGAGATTGAACAAGGTATAATGATACCAACGATCGAATCTCGAACAAGTAACATACCGATGACAAAGGGAACAACGTATGTTGCTATGTGGTTTGACCGATAAAAATCTTCGTATAATATGTAGGAGCCAATATGAGCATTTAGGTTCCGTTATTGGTTATTGACCGGAGATGTGTCTCAGTCATGTCTACATAGTTCTCGAACTCGTAGGGTCCGCACGCTTAATGTTCGATGACAATATGTAATATGAGTTATGTGTTTTTGATGACCGGAGTTTGTTCGGAGTCCCGAATGATATCACGTACATGACAAGGAGTCTCAAAATGGTCAAGACATAAATATTGATATATTGGATGGCTATATTCAGACACCGAAAGTGTTCTGGAAAAGTTTCGGATAAAACCGGAGTGCCGGAGCACTATTAGGGAAAACCCTAGCAGTAGCGGGGGTTTAATGCCTATCAGTAGCGCGGGGAACCATGCTACTAGTAAGGCGCTATAGCTAAAGGTTAGCAGTAGTGTGGGTTAGACCATGCTACTGCTATATCGACTTAGTAGTAGCGCTTTCTACAATGAGCGCTACTGGTAATTAGTAGTAGCGCTTCTCCCAGCACGCGCTAGTACTATTATTCTGTATTTTACTTCTTTTTTATTTCATGTTGTATTCATACACCTTTATACATGTTTCATACCGCAACAATATAGAGATTTTTTTACATCATAATGAGTTATTACATCACTAGGAGAAAGAACCGCGGATTAGTTTCAAGTGGATGTCCATCATAATACATTCTTTCACCCAATGATATAATAAATATCATCATCATCATCATATCATTAACAACTTATCATCATAATACATTATTGTCATATTACACCTCCTCATGATCATCGCTTTCATAAATGAGACATCACATAGCAAGTTGGTCACTAGTCATAATCACAACTACTCCTGATCAATAACTCTCATAAACATATTGTACCTCATAGGACCTACTACATTCTATTAGGACCTACTATATTCTCTTAGGTAAAATAGCATAAAACAAGATAGCCCCTGACTCTCCATTATGGATCATGGAGATTATCCTCTCTCCAATTCTTGCCTTTTGCACAATGTTGCTTCCAAGAACCTCCTTACAACTGTCCATACATTTTTTCTATTCTTTGATTATTATGTGTTCACTGGTTTTATAAATCCGGTATGGACAGGTGAGATTCGTAGGATGACCTGGCTATATATTCAAAACATCAAGGCGACCATTCTAATACACCAAATGAGGCACACAATCCATCGGGAATTTCTGTTGAAAAACATAGTAATAACTTCGTAGTTAGCAATGCAGTTCAGTTTTAGAAGTATGCAAAAGATGCACGGATGTCGTAATAGTAAAAAATCTTACCAGGGCATCTCCATGGAAGTTATCGTGGTTCAACACATGCACTAGTGGCACGTATTGACCATAATGTGGAGGAGTTTTATAATAGGCATTATAATTCTCAAGGTCAGTACAATATGCGACCAGATGATTTTTCTCCTAATAAGTTAACTCAGAGCCATCTGTGTAGTAGGTTATGTCTACCATCTTCCGCACATTCTTTGAAAAATGAAAATAAGAAATCAATGGAAATAAGCTATCAACTATTTTGAAATAAACAATATAAATTAGTTAATAACTATGTTTGAGAAACTCACATACACTACTGGAATCAGCTTCTTTGCCGTCCGCCATGGCGGACGGCGAAGGCACAGATCTCGGACGGCAAAGTCCTTTGCCGTCATCCAGCGGACGGCAAACCGTCCGGCTGAACACGTGCCAGCAAAGGCCATCTTTGCCATCTGCTTCGAAGAAACGGACGGCAAAGGATTGTGTCGTCCGCCATCCGAGGCCAGCAGACGGCAATGACGACGGATGGCAGCGGTGTGGGGTGAGATCCGTTAGGGGGTTAACGGCGCTCTTTGCCATCAGCTGACAGACGACAAAGAACTTAGCTAGGGCAGCACTGGGAAGCTGCCACGTGGCCAGCTATGTCGTTTGCCAGCAGACGGCATAGATGGCCCTGTTTGCCAGGCCTATTTGATCACTTTGCCCTCCGTTTGCAGACGGCAAAATGACCAAATAGGTTGTCAGTTTGCACAGGTGACTACCACGTGTCCTATTTGCCGTCTGCTAGCGGATGGCAAAGCTCTTTGACGTCCGCTAGCAGACGGCAAAGAGGCTACACATCCCCTGTTTTTACTTAAATCCAATTAATTAGACATGGTTTCAAACACCGATATACATGCATACATATCCAACATATCCAACAGCATGTCCAACAGCATATTTGATCAAATCCAACAACACAGTTCATCAAAGTCCAACATATCCATATATACATAACCACAAACAAGTTTCCAACAACATATCCATATAGACATACATATTCAAACAAGTTTTCATAAACAACAAGGAAGCACCAGAAGAATAGTACACTCCACGAATCCAAGCCTTCCTCATGTAAAGCAAATCTACAACTTGGGAAAGATGAAAGTTAAAAGAAGAAGAAGAAGAAGAAGAAGAAGAAGAAGAAGAAGACTAGTTAGAAGAAGAAGATTAGTTAGAAGAAGAAGAAGAAGCAGAAGAAGATCTTTTTTCTTCTCGTTCTTTTTCTCCTCTCCTCTTCTTTAATTATCTCCTTCTTCTTCTAACTATGGTAAGTAAAAAATGCCATTTTATTGCTAAGCTAGGAAAAAATGCTAAGTGTAGGTCATTTTAGAGCTAAGCTAGGTAAATAGGTCATTTTGGAGCTTAGTAAGGTTATTATGTCATTTTTGAGGAAAATAAGCTAAGTCTATATCATTTTGGACGTAACAAAGATTATCGTGCCATTTTTGACCTAAGTATGCTAAGTATGTCATAAATGAACTCAATAAGCTAAGTATAGCTCATTTTTTATATAACTTAGGTAATTATGCCATTTATGAGGAAAATAAGCTAAGTATCCATTTGTAAAGCAAAACATTAGAGAAAACTTAACCTCATCACAACAAATATGATGAAGATCGCAACTAAGGTGACAATTGATCCAACGGCATAATGATACCAAGCTTCATTATCAGTGGCATATTTTCGAATCCTCTTAAGCTTCAGGCGCATTGCATCCATCTTCAAGTGCATTGCATTCATGTTCACCTTGTGATCATCGATGACATCGGCAACATACAATTCCAATGTCATCTTCTCTTCTTCAATTCTTTTAATTTTTTCTTTCAAATACTCATTTTCTTTTTCAACTAAATTTAACTTCTCAACAAGAGGGTCGGTTTCAAATTCCGGTTCACATACTTCCTAGATTAAAATATCTCTATGTCAACTTGATGGCCATAATTGTCATAAATGCGAAATGCAACAAATAGTTATGAAAGAGAATTTACCACATCCGAATCATAAAGCGGGTGAGGGCCGACGGGGACGGACATCAAGACCATGGAACTATGTATAAGAAACAATCATACAAAGTAAGAAATTATACATACCAACTATATAAATCATACAAAGTACAACATAAAATTTTGAATACCTAATAATCACTATCGGTAATGACATGCTCATCATCATCATTAATAAATGCATCATCATCATCATAACTATCGGTAATGACATGCTCATCATCATCATTAATAAATGCATCATCATATGGAACGCCACCTTTACGTAATCGTTCAAGCATTGACATGTCATCTGCAGCAGTAACTTCTTCTTCTTCTGGCTCTTCTTGTTCTGGCTTAGGGTCGGATTCACTATCGTTGTCTTCTTCAATGTTCTGGGGTGGAGTAGAGCATTTCTTGAAACGTTTTTTGGCTAGACATATTTCTTTGAAGAATTCTCCTTCGTCATATGTGTCTTGGTTAATGTGACGTTCATAGTCCTCTTCATTGGGGGAGGTGGTCTGTTGGCTCGTCAACGTAGGTGGTGCAGAGTGTTTGACAACTCTACCTTTCATGAAGTTCTCCTTGTCTTTCCTAAACTTATGGCGAGGATCTAGAAACTGTCTATGCAAGTCGAAGAAACTATACTTGTGCCCCGCCGCCAGCCAATGAAACTCAAGAGCTCCCTTGCATGTGGGGCACGGGAATCTTCCATGCACACACCAGCCAACGAATAGCGCATACGCCGGCAAGTCATGCGTCGAGTACATGTACCAGGCACGCATTGTGAAGTTCTCTTTGCTACATGCGTCGTATGTCTTGAACTCATTATCCCAAGCTTCTTGCAATTCGTCCTTAAGAGGCTGCATGTACACATTCATATTCTTCCCCGGATAGTTGGGCCCTGGAATTATCAACGTCAGGAAAATGTTCTTTCTTTGCATAATCTGCCCGAGGGGAGATTGAGTGGAATGACAAACACGGGCCAATAGCTGTATGGGGCTGCCATCTGACCAAACACATTGAACCCATCTGTGTTGACGGTGACTCGAGGATGCCTTGGATCTACCGTTTTTTCCTTATGTAGTGCATCGAAGCGCTTCCACGCTTCACCATCCGATGTGTGCACCATAATCACATTCCCATCTGCATCTAGTTTGGTTCTCTTTCCCGTTTTGTGCCATGTCATCTGTGTGGCTGTCTCTTCGACCATGAAAAGACGTTGAAGTCTTGGTACGATTGGCATATACCGAAGAACATTAACGGTTATTTTGGTCTGTGTCTTCTCACCCATACCGTTGTCTACCACAACATACCTGGAAGAATTGCAAATGGGACAATAGTTCAAGTCCTCATACTGAAGCCTAAATAAGACACATCCTTTCTCACAGGCATGTATCTTCTCATAGGGCATCTTAAGAGCACGGAGGATTTTGTCTGACTGGTACAGGTTTGGAGGTACCACATGGCCTTTGGGTAGAAATCGTCCGAAAACTGTCACCATTGCGTCGTAGCATTCTCTGCCCAAGTTGAATTGAGCCTTCAATGCCATCCAGCTGACAAAGCTCAGTGTTCTCGTGAAGGCCTTTGCAGATTCCTCCATCTCCTTGTCCGAGTCCCGAGTATCGGTGTCAAAACGGCGGATCTCGGGTAGGGGGTCCCGATCTGTGCGTCTTAGGCTGATGGTAACAGGAAGCAAGGGACACAATGTTTAGCCAGGTTCGGGCCCTCTTGATGGAGGTAAAACCCTACTTCCTGCTTGATTAATATTGAAGATATGAGTAGTACAAGAGTAGATCTACCAGGAGATCGTAGAGGCTAAACCCTAAGAGCTAGCCTATGATGGTATGATTGTAATTGTGATCGACCTTCTAAGGACCATCCTCTCCGGTTTATATAGACACCGGATAGGGCTAGGGTTTACATGGAGTCGGTTACAAGAAAGGAAATATAATATCCGGATCACCAAGCTTGTCTTCCACGCAAACGAGAGTCCCATCCGGACACGGGCCGAAATCTTGAGTCTTGTATCTTCACGCTTCAATAGTCCGGATGATGTATATAGTCCGGCTCTCTGGATACCACCTAATCCAAGACTCCCTCAGTAGCCCCTAAACCAGGCTTCAATGACGATGAGTCCGGCGCACAGTCTTGTCTTCGGCATTGCAAGGCAGGTTCGTTCTCCGAATACTCCAATGTCATTATCGAACACGTAGACCGTGTCCGGATCTGCAAAATGATCTTCACATACCACCTAGAGAGAATGATACTTCAGCTGACAACTTTTTAGAGGACGTGATATGCCATTATAGCCAGGTCATTATTCGAACCATTTTTCCACAACCAGCCATAGTGCGTATTGTGAGGCGGTTTCCTTGACACGTCTTGTCAAAGCAGAGATCATGTCCACTTATCACGGGATTCTCATCAATACGGGAATGGGTAATCCCCCCGTGCCATCAATCGTGGCGCTTGGGAAGTAAGCGATTCTCAACAGGCTAGTGGGGAGGCGCACCGCTTTCGTCGCCTCTATAAAGGGATAAGAGTTCCCCATTCTTACCCGCGCCTTCTTCCTCCTCTGCCCACTCTTGCCTCCCCGAGCTCCAGCGCCCTAGTCCAAGTCTTCTCCGCACAGTTTAACATGTCCGGAGCAGGAGGCAAATGGGTGGCTTCCACCGTGAAGGAGAAGAACATCGCAAGTCTTCGGGCGGCCGAATAATTGACCGCAGACATAGCGCACCGGCTAACGGACGACGGGCAGGTCATTCCAACTCCAGGACCCCATGAGAGGGTCGTGTTTCTTGCCCACTTCATCCGTGGACTGGGGTTTCCACTCCACCCCTTCGTCCGCGGGCTCATGTTCGACTACGGGCTAGATTTCCATGATCTAGCCCCGAACTTCGTCCTCAACATCTCGGCGTTCATCGTCGTATGCGAGGCTTTCCTCCGCATCAAGCCTCATTTTGGCTTGTGGCTACAAACCTTCTGCGTGAAGCCGACGATCGTGAGCGGCCAACAAGCGGAGTGCGGAGGAGCCATGGTGGGTAAAATGCCTAACGTCACCTGGCTTGACGGCTCCTTTGCAGAAACCGTGAAGGGGTGGCAATCGGGGTGATTCTACATAACCGAGCCGCGCGACGCCAACAGGGTGGCGGCCCCGGAGTTCCGATCTGGAACCCCTATGCGGCTCACCTCCTGGGAACAGAAGGGCCTGTCATGGGGCGAATCTACAGAGCTGACTGGACTCATCACCTGCATCAAGGGCATGAAGGACAAGAAGATCAAGCTTGTCAACATGATCCAGGTCATGCTCGTTCGCCGGGTTCTGCCGTGCCAAAGGCGAGCATTCAATCTGTGGCAGTTCGTCCCGTCCGAACACCAGACGCTTCAGAGGCTCTACGGCATGAAGCACAAAAACACATGGAAGGCGTTGTTCAAGGCCTCTGAAGTACCTCCTCCCATATCTGAGGACCGTGGGCTCCACGCCGCACGGCGTCCTATTCAGGTGAGTTCTCAGGCCGCCACCGGATTCGGTTTTTCCCAATACATTCATGAGGGAGCCTTTAGTAATTGTGTATATTTGCGCCGGATTACGTGCAGACAGCGGAGCGGATTGACTGTCCGGCTCGGCTGCCAGAAAGCCCAGCTAATGATCTTCTGACGAAGATGCTGGTCCCGGCGCCCTATAAGGGGCCGGAGAAGAAGGCCGATAAGAAGGCCCTGCGGACCCGAAAGGGTCTCCGGCGTAAGGTTGCGCAAGCCTCGTCCGAAGACGACGAGGCGCACTCCTCCCCCTAAGGGAAAGAAGAAGAAGAATAAGAGGAGGAGGAGGCCGCCCCCTCCGGAAAGGACGAGGGGCCTGAGAGGGCGGACTAGGGGACCAGTAGAGGCCCCCGGCGCAAGGCCGTCATACGCTCGTCGTCCGATGACGACGAGGCAGATTCCTCCTGCGGAAGCAGGGGAAAACAAGAAGAAACTCCACCTCCCCGTACTGGGGCGGTAGAGAAAGAGGAAGGCCGCCCCGGTGGGGGAGACTGGGACGTTCAAGAAGGGAAAGGTGTCCCTTCCGGACTACTCCACCACCGCCACCGATAGCGAGGAAGGGTGGCTGCCCAGGAAGAAGCCTTCAGTGCGATCGTAAGTATAAGCACTCCATCGTAATTATACTTCATAATTTTGTTATAATGCCGAACTTGTATGCAGTTCGGCCGGGGCCCATCCCGAGGTATCGTCTTTGGACGAGTCCTTGAGAGAGTCAGCAATGAACTCACTGCCGACGTCCACTTCTCCTCGGCCTGCGGATGACACGGAGGTGTTGTCCCAAAGGTTCCCAGAGATGGGGAAGGTGGCCCTAGAGGCGCCTCAAGGCGGCATTCCAGACGTCGGACTCACGGGGTTCAAGATCCCCGCGGATCGTGTTGATGAGAGCCACGGTAAGCCAGGCTCTCAGCCGAACACTGTTCCGGAGCCTTCAGTGGCTCCGGACTCAGGCGGGTAGCCCCTCGTTAGGGAGGGAGGGCCTTTTGTATTGAGGACTTCCGCTGCGCCCAAGGTGCTGGATTATCTGCTGGAAGCGCTTCGCGGCGCTTCCCTAGATGAAGAGCACCGTACTCTTATGAGTGCGGTGATTCAGAAGGTTTCCTCCGCCAAGAGCGGACTAACCGAAGCCTGCACCAGCCTCCTGACAGGTAGTAGCCCCGATACTCTGTTTGGTGTTCGGAAGGAAAAACCAAATGGAGGGTCAATTATAATCCGCAGGAGTCTAACAGTAAGTTTGAATGTGAATAAAAAGGCTATGCTGCTGGCCGCTGCTGGCCGTACGGCCGAAATCGCCAGCCTAAAGCTGGACTTGGAGCGGGCACAGGGAGAGCTCGACCTCACGGGGAGGCAGCTCGAGGAGAGCAAAGGTGAATGATTCCCCTCTCTCATATAGTAAAGTACAAATAAAATTGTTTATTCTAACGACGAGGCATCGTGATTTGGTGACAGAGGCCACCATAGAAGTGACGCCTCTTAAGAGAGCGCTGTCCGAGGCCGAACACAGGGCGGCCTTGGAACGCGAGGAGCGCAAAAAACAGGAAGCCCAAGTGGGCGAAGTACAAGAAGATCTCCAGGAGCTCGGCAAAAAGTTCGAGTCCGTGGAGCATGAGCTTAGAGCAAAATAGGCTGAGCTTGCGAAGGCCCTTACAAGTATAAAAGACGCCAAGGCCGAAGCCGAGAGGGCACAGCAGGAAATCCAGGAGGCCAAAAAGATAGCGGCGGGTAAGAAATTCTTTATGCAAAGCAAACATGTGGAGGAGGCGTTTCTTTTACTTACACGAGTCCGGAGCTCTCCAGGGGCATTCGCAGATATGCCACAATGCTTATCAGACACCGCGGAGTTCTACCGTGCTCAGGAGGGGAGCTCAACGGAGAAGCTGTTCTGGTCCTAGTATGCTGGGGCTGAACATCCAACGTCTCTGAGTGACCAACTGAAGCAGTTGGTCGAACTCCACATGGCGGACGAAGTGGCTATGAAGGATTTCATAGTCCGGATGTGGCCTTGTGAGCCCCTGCCCACCAGCTACTTCGGCCTGATCAAGCGGATGGTGAATGCCTGTCCGCGCCTGGAAGTCATCAAGCGATCCGTTTGCATTGAGGGTGCCTGCCGGGCCCTTGCCCATGTGAAGGTGCATTGGGGCAAGCTGGATGCGGAGAAGCTGGTGAAGGACGGGCCGCCAGAGGGCAAGCCGCATCGCATTCCCGAGAAGTATTATGATGGCGTTATGAAGGGTGCTCGTCTCATGGCCGACGAATGTACCACGGACATAATTTTTGAATGAATTCACTTCTGTCATGTTTGTAATTTAAAGACGAAGTTACTTGCGCTAAGTAGCGCTTTTGTTATTTAAAATATTACCTTCTATGCGGCTGTTTATCAAATTCTAAAAGTAGGCCAGTCGTCGGCTTCCGCCCCCATGCAACTAGTACTGGGGTGTTCGTGGATAACCCGGACACTCTTTATCCAAATGTTTGGTCCCTTAAGGAGATGTCCAGCGCAGCGAACAAGGCAATCAGACTATGCAGCTTTATAACCTTCACTTGGCCATAGAAGTCTACAATTTTAAATTTCAGCGAAGCCCCTAGAATCCGGAAGACCGAATTGGGGTGCTATACACGCCTAGATCGGACGAATCCGATTTATCTCCTAACGCGGAAAAATCTTTAAGGATTTTAAGACCTCTCGAACAGCGATCAGCTCTCGCCACATCATGCCGGTCAGTTTTCGGCTTTCTCTACTGAGGTGCTCGTCCGGCAGAACCAGGGCACAATCGTCGTAGTTCTCCCTGCGCTACCTTAGCCGATATAACGGAACGTAAGGCACCAAAACAAGGGAGCTGGGCTATCCCAACTGTAGACCCAAGACATGATTCGGAGCTGATGCATATAAAGCTATAAGTTCGGGGTGCCGCACTGTTGAAAGTGTTCGGTCTTGTCGTGCCGTATTATGGGGCGCCATAAGAAGCCCCTAGCAAACTCCACGTACCAAAGTGTACAGATGCAATATTAAATAGACATTTGTAAAAAATGCTCAAAGAAAAATAATAAGATGATGATGTATATGATCTCCCATTGATGAATAATACGTTTAGGCGTATGTTTACAATGAATGCATTAAGTGGAGATACAGAGGATAATTTGACATATCATATCCAGAGGCAGGCTACACACAGATAGATAAAGCAGGTATAACGATCGCAAATAGATTCCACCTGGGTATTTCCTTTTGTGCGCAAAGCCTGTTGCCTCCTTGGTTCTTTTTCCTATGTAAGTCCGACAATCCGGCTCTTCTGGAGAATCTGCACTAAAGCAATGTCCTTAAAGGTAAATTGAAAGGTTACGAAGCAATACCGTACTGCTGACTGAGCCACTGCTATGCCTCCGCCTGTGCCCATGGTATTTTGAGTGCCTAATTATGTACGCGTGGCACGAATGCTGCTTTGATGGGATTTGAGCGGAGGCCGGACTGCTAGTCATGCTCTTGGCGTGACTGTTGATCCTGTTGCGGGGTGTTCCACCCTCGCTTAACGGAGCTTGAGGTTGTCGTCGTTGTATTGGTGGTTTGCTGGAGGAGGCCACATTGTACTTCTGCCGCAAGGGCTGCAGTGTGCTCTTCTGTACGGAGAGAGCGGTCCATATTTCCGTTGACTGTTATGACCCCGCGAGGGCCTGGCATCTTGAGCTTGAGGTATGCATAGTGTGGTACCGCGTTGAATCTAGCGAATGCGGTTCGTCCGAGAAGTGCGTGGTAACCACTGTGGAAAGGGCGATATCGAAGATTAGCTCTTCGCTTCAGAAGTTATCCGGAGATCCGAAGACCACTTCCAATGTTATAGAGCCCGTACAACGGGCCTTTACTCCAGGAATTACACCTTTAAAGGTGGTTTTGGTGGGCTTAATCCTTGAAGGATCGATGCCCATTTTGCGCACTGTGTCCTCGTAAAGCAGGTTCAGGCTGCTGCCGCCGTCCATAAGGACTCGCGTGAGGTGGAATCCATCGATGATTGGGTCTAAGACCAATGCGGCCGAGCCGCCATGACGGATGCTAGTAGGATGATCCCTACAATCAAAGGTGATCGGACAAGCTGACCATGGGTTGAATTTGGGGACGACTGGCTCCATTGCATAGACATCCCGTAGTGCTCGATTCCGTTCCCGCTTGGGGATGTGGGTGGCATAGATCATGTTGACCGTTTTCACCTGGGGGGAAATTTCTTTTGGCCCCCCATGTTCAGACGCCGGGGCTCCTCGTCATCATCGCTATGCAGCCCCTTGTCCTTGTTTTCGGTGTTTATCTTGCCGGCCTGTTTAAATACCTAGCAGTCTCTATTAGTGTGGTTGGCTGGCTTGTCCGGGGTGCCATGAATCTGGCACGATCGCTCCAGTATACGGTCTAGACTGGATGGTTCCTGATTATTTCTCTTGAATGGCTTCTTCCGCTGACCGGATTTAGATCCGTTGAATCCGGCATTGACCGCCGTGTCTTTGGTGTTGTCGCCGTTGTTCCATCGCTTGTGTTTGTTGCGTCGTAGCTTGTTGTTATTGTCAGAGACATCTGACGTGCCAGAATGTGGTGTAGTGCTGTTGTGAGCCAACCAACTATCCTCGCCTGCGCAAAAGTGGGTCGTTAGTGTCGTGAGAGCTGCCATAGACTTTGGTTTCTCCTGGTCGAGGTGTCGGGCTAGCTACTCGTCACGGATATTATGCTTGAAGGCCGCCAGGGCTTCGGCGTTCGGACAGTCGACTATTTGGTTCTTTTTAGTTAGGAACCGAGTCCAGAATTTCCTGGCTGATTCTCCGGGCTGTTGAGTAATGTGGCTCAAGTCATCGACATCCGGAGGTCGCACATATGTGCCTTGGAAGTTGTCAAGAAATGTGTCTTCCAGGTTTTCCCAACTGCCGATGGAATTTGCGGGCAGGCTGTTAAGCCAATGCCTAGCGGGTCCTTTGAGCTTAAGGGGAAGATACTTGATGGCATGTAGATCATCTCCGTGGGCCATGTGGATGTGGAGAAGGAAATCTTCGATCCATACTGCGGTGTCTGTTGTGCCATCGTATGATTCGATGTTGACGGGTTTGAACCCTTCTGGGAATTCATGATCCATTACTTCATTGGTGAAGTAGAGGGGGTGTGCAGTGCCTCTGTGCTGGGCTATGTCGCGATGCAGTCTGGCTGTGTCTGACTGGATATATTCGGCCCGGTCGGATTTGCTAGTGTATCCGGTATGACGGTCATCGTCATGTGTTGTGGCGCGCCCCCTTGATCCGTAGATCGATCTTGGTTGTCCTGTGGTGTTATCAGTTTATCGCGCAGGTCCTGAGTATTGCCCCGGGCCGTAGTAAACTGGCGCGGGGGTGAGGGCTGGTATTCGGGCTGATATGTTATTTTATCCCGGCCTCGAGGCGGCCGGTCAGCCGTGTGGCGCTCGAGTCCATATTCCTTGGCTGCCAGGACTTCTGTCCATCTATCTGTGAGCAGGTCTTGATCAACTTGGAGCTGCTGCTACTTCTTCTTCAGGCTTCTCGCAGTGGCAATAAGCCGGCGCTTGAAGCGCTCCTGCTCCGCGGGGTCCTCGGGCACGCCGAACTCGTCGTCGGCGAGGCTAATCTCGTCTTCAGAGGGGGGCATGTAGTTGTCCTCTTCCGGATACCCATCAGTCGCCTGTTCATCTGGGCGGTCCTGCCCGTCTTCCTGTTCGTCCTGCTCAAAGGCGGGCTGTTCGGGGTTGTATTCATCGTCGGCACTGTCCGGATTGTTTTCATCTCTGGTGTCGGTATTATCTTGGCGGGTCTTGGAGCAGCGCGGTCGACGCCCATGCTTTGGTTTCTTCTTGGAGGGGTTATCCTTCATTGCCTCATCGCCATTGGTTTCTTTCGGAGTGTCCACCATGTATATACCATACGAAGAGGTGGCTATCCACTGCCCTGTGAGCGGTGGCTCCTGTATGTCTCCGGCATCGTCGTCCATGCCATCAATGTTTTCGAAGTCGAAGTCCAGCACGTCGGTTAAATCATCGATCGTGGCAATCAAGTGGGTGGTGACTGGGCAACGAATTCCTCCAGCCTAGAGTCTCCTGATAGAGAGAGAGACTTCAATGAGTTCAGCACATCGCCAAAGGGCGAGTGTTGAAAGATGTCCGCAGCGGTAAACTCCATCACCAGAGCCCAACCTGGCTCGGCTGACTCGAGGGTGTGCGGACCGGAACCAACGACCGAATACGAGTCCGGTGGTCCGGGGTTGCAGCTCTCCACAAAGGTGAGACCTGTGTTTGGCTCCAATGCCGATGAGTATGCGGCCTACAGGGTGGGGTCTAGCCCTCCGTCCTTGGGCGACGCAACCCGATCCGGATTTAGATCCGGGGCTATTGCAGGGATGACTTTCTGAGCATTGCCCCAGCAGGTCTAGGCCGTGTCCGTTGTGACTGTCCGGCGCTCCCGGCGCAGGGCCGAATCCGTCGAAGATCAAGTCTCCGCGAATGTCCGCCGTGTAGTTCAAGTTTTCGAACCTGATCTAGTGGCCAGGGGCGTAGCTGTCGATCTGCTCCAGATGGCCAAGTGAATTGGCCCGCAGTGCGAAGCCGCCGAACATAAAGATCTGTCCAGGGAGAAAAGTCTCACCCTGGACCGTGTTGTTGACGATTGAAGACACCATCGAGCCTTGAAGCGACGGCACAGAGGAACTCTCAATGAAAGCACCAATGTCGGTGTCAACACCGGCGGATCTCGGGTAGGGGGTCCCGATCTGTTCATCTTAGGCTGATGGTAACAGGAAGCAAGGGACACAATGTTTTCCTAGGTTTGGGAACTCTTGATGGAGGTAAAACCCTACTTCCTGCTTGATTAATATTGAAGATATAAGTAGTACAAGAGTAGATCTACCACGAGATCGTAGAGGCTAAACCCTAAGAGCTAGCCTATGATGGTACAATTGTAATTGTGGTCGGCCTTCTAAGGACCATCCTCTCCGATTTATATAGACACCAGAGAGGGCTAGGGTTTACATGGAGTCGGTTACAAGGAAGGAAATATAATATCCGGATCGCCAAGCTTGTCTTTCATGCAAAGGAGACTCCCATCCGGACACGGGCCAAAGTCTTGAGTCTTGTATCTTCACGCTTCAATAGTCCGAACGATGTATATACTCCGGCTGTCCGGATACCCCCTAATCCAGGACTCCCTCACCGAGCATCATCAAAGTCTTGCACCATGTCTGCGGTCCCGGTACCATGCTCGTCGATGCAACGACGAACCACCTCGGCTCTGGCACGTTGGGCAGACTCACTATGTAATGTCCAGACCGTGTAACCAGGCGTAAAACCAAACTTCTGCAGGTGTTTACTCATTTCAAGCTCGTCCCTCTGATTATTGTTGTCGCACCGGACACAGGGGCACCAACTAAATTTCTGGCCATTTGCAAATGCGGCTCTAACAAACCCCTTAGTTTTTGTTAACCATTCCTCGGTCGAAAATACTGACTAGTGTAACCGGTGTACATCCACGCACGATCACTCATATTGACTTCCTACTGGACACACAAGAAATATATACATAATTAAGCAAACCATATCCATCAGTTAATGGAATTTGTTAGTTTTATTACGTCGATGCAACCTACACGCTAATAGGTAAGGATAGGTCATAATCCCACCCGAGTATGTGTAGATCAGGTTCGTTTTCCCATGCTCTGCTCCGGATCCGACGCAAAATTTTGGCAGCACCTTCCCGCTGTTCTCCTGATACACATCTCGGCAATAAGCAGAGAGGATGTGTACCCAGAGAACAACAGGGAGGCACTGACAAAATTTTGCGTCGGATCCAGAGCTGAGCATATGGGAAAACGAACCCAATCTACACATACTCGGGCTGTCCATGGATAACGTTAGACAATTCGAAAGAATCACGACTATAAATATGCAAATGCATGCATATATATAGATGTAACCCTTTCAAACGCGAGACGCATAGTGGTTACGCATACTGATGATTGACACCTATAGCTAGCAAGTTTCATCGGCATGAAGACCGGAACAGAGCAAATGAAGGGGGGAGGAGGAGATGTGATTTGTGCTCATCAACGAACATAGGGGCGGAGCTCGTCGAACACTAGACACTCGCCACGACGAAATAACTGCATATTTAAATCGAAAGATGAGTAACATAGCAAGTATTCGACAACAACGGCCACATGTACCTCGCACTGATGATACTTGCTATTTATGGTACCATCGACACCAATGAACCCTCACTACTAGGGAAAACCTTATACACAGAATCTTGGTAGCAGCGCGGCTCAAAAAGAGGCGCTACTGCTAATTATTAGCAGCGCGTGTGCGCAAAACTCGCTACTGAAATGGAGTTAGCAGTAGCACGCTTGGAGCAACCAGCGCTGCTACAAATATCGACCGACAGTGTCCATTAACCTACATTCAGCAGCAGCGCGTTGTACCAACCCGCGCTACTGCTAAAGCTTTAGTAGCAGCGCGCGTTTGCTGAGATCGCTACTGCTAATTTTCAAATTGGGCACACTGTTGGTCCCAGTTAGCAGTAGCGCTTGTGTGGGAAGCACGCTGCCACTAATTTATTATCAGCAGCGCATTTTACCACCCATGCTACTGCTAAGCCGCACCAGTCCAGCACCTTTCCCCACCCGCCCTCCCCTCCCCCATCTCCTCTCTTCCCTTTCCCCTACCCCCCACATCCTCCCTCTCTCACTCTTCTTCTTCCTCAATACTTCTCCCCCATTACTCTCCCTCTCCTACCTACCTTTGTATCTCTTCATTACTCCTAGCTAACTACACCACCTCCATTAATGCATCTCCTTTCTCTTTTTCCTTCCCCCTCCACTAGTTGAAGTTGTCTCCTCCCAAATTAGCTCGCTAGGTTGATGTAGCATTTAGTTAAGTGACCTATTTGCCCCCTAACTAGATCTATCTTTGTCAAGAAGAGCTTTGTGCACTTTTGATCTCCCTACATCATCATCTCCACCGTGTGCTCAATCTCGAGATAGAGATAATTAAAATTTCATGCTTTTGCAAAATGGAAATATTTTTATGTGTGTGTGATATGATAGTTGGGAGATATGATGGAAATTGTGTGTGTGGCATGAGTTGACGCCAAATTGTGCTTTTGAGTTGCCTATGTTTTGCCGAAATGTCTTATTTCCGTTTCGGCGAATTCCGGGCAAACTCTAGATCTATATATGTCCTATTTTTAGGGAAGGTCATGCCGAATTTTTGTATGACTTTGATGCATGCACGCATTTTTATAATCAATTTGTTTATTGTTACCGTGCAAAGTTCACGATGGTCAATGGAACGATGGTGGATAGTGTTGGAAATATGCCCTAGAGGCAATAATAAATTAGTTATTATTATATTTCCTTATTCATGATAATCATTTATTATCCATGCTATAATTGTATTGATAGGAAACTCAGATACATGTGTGGGTACATAGACAACACCATGTCCCTAGTAAGCCTCTAGTTGACTAGCTCGTTGATCAATAGATGGTTACGGTTTCCTGACCATGGACATTGGATGTCGTTGATAGCGGGATCACATTATTAGGAGTATGATGTGATGGACAAGACCCAATCCTAAGCCTAGCACAAAGATCGTAGTTCGTATGCTAAAGCTTTTCTAATGTCAAGTATCTTTTCCTTAGACCATGAGATTGTGCAACTCCCGGATACCGTAGAAATGCTTTGGGTGTACCAAACGTCAAAACGTAACTGGGTGGCTATAAAGGTGCACTACAGGTATCTCCGAAAGTGTCTGTTGGGTTGGCACGAATCGAGACTGGGATTTGTCACTCCATGTAAACGGAGAGGTATCTCTGGGCCCACTCGGTAGGACATCATCATAATGTGCACAATGTGACCAAGAGGTTGATCACGGGATGATGTGTTACGGAACGAGTAAAGAGACTTGCTGGTAACGAGATTGAACAAGGTATCGGTATACCGACGATCGAATCTCGGGCAAGTATAATACCGCTAGACAAAGGGAATTGTATACGGGATCGATTGAGTCCTTGACATCGTGGTTCATCCGATGAGATCATCATGGAACATGTGGGAGCGAACATGGGTATCCAGATCCCGCTGTTGGTTATTGACCGGAGAACGTCTCGGTCATGTCTGCATGGTTCCCGAACCCGTAGGGTCTACACACTTAAGGTTCGATGACGCTAGGGTTATAAAGGAAGTTCGTATGTGGTTACCGAATGTTGTTCGAAGTCCCGGATGAGATCCCGGATGTCACGAGGAGTTCCGGAATGGTCCGGAGGTAAGGATTTATATATGGGAAGTCCTGTTTTGGTCACCGGAAAAGTTTTGGGTTTTATCGGTAACGTACCGGGACCACCGGGAGGGTCCCGGGGGTCCACCAAGTGGGGCCACCGGCCCCGGAGGGCTGCATGGGCCAAGTGTGGGAGGGGACTAGCCGCAGGTGGGCTGGTGCGCCCCCCCACAAGGGCCCAAGGCGCCTAGGGTTTGGGGAGGGGGCGCCCCACCTTGCTTGGGGGGCAAGTTTCCCCCTCTCCACCCCTTGGCCGCCCCCCTAGATGGGATCTAGGGCTGGCCTCCGCCCCCTAGGGGTGGAAACCTAGGTGGGGGTGCAGCCCCCTCTCCCCCTATATATAGTGGAGGCATAGGAGCAGCCCAACACATGAGTTTCTTCTCCTGTTGGCGCAGCCCTACCTCTCTTTCTCCTCATATCTCGCGGTGCTTGGCGAAGCCCTGCTGGAGTACCACGCTCCTCCATCACCACCACGCCATTGTGCTGCTGTTGGATGGAGTCTTCCTCAACCTCTCCCTCTCTCCTTGCTGGATCAAGGCGTGGGAGACGTCACCGGGCTATACGTGCGTTGAACGCGGAGGTGCCGTCCGTTCGGCACTAGGATCTCCGGTCATTTGGATCAGGACGAGTACGACTCCTTCAACCCCGTTCTCTTGAACGCTTCCGCTTAGCGATCTACAAGGGTATGTAGATGCACTCTCCTTCCCCTCGTTGCTGGTTTCTCCATAGATAGATCTTGGTGACACGTAGGAAAATTTTGAATTTCTGCTACGTTCCCCATCAGTGGCATCATGAGCTAGGTCTATTGCGTAGATTCTTTGCACGAGTAGAACACAAAGTAGTTGTGGGCGTTGATGTTGTTCAATATGCTTACCGTTACTAGTCCAATCTTGTTTCGACGGTATTGTGGGATGAAGCGGCCCGGACCGACCTTACACGTACACTTACGTGAGACAGGTTCCACTGACTGACATGCACTTGGTGCATAAGGTGGCTAGCGGGTGCCAGTCTCTACCACTTTAGTCGGAACGGCGATGAAAAGGGTCCTTATGAAGGGTAAATAGCAATTGGCATATCACGTTATGGTTTTGCGTAGGTAAGAAACGTTCTTGCTAGAAACCCATAGCAGCCACGTAAAACATGCAAACAACAATTAGAGGACGTCTAACTTGTTTTTGCAGGGTATGCTATGTGATGTGATATGGCCAAGAAGAATGTGATGAATGATATGTGATGTATGAGATTGATCATGTTCTTGTAATAGGAATCACGACTTTCATGTTGATGAGTATGACAACCGGCAGGAGCCATAGGAGTTGTCTTTATTTATTGTATGACCTGCGTGTCATTGAACAACGCCATGTAATTACTTTACTTTATTGCTAACCGGTAGCCATAGTAGTAGAAGTAATAGTTGGCGAGACAACTTCATGAAGACACGATGATGGAGATCATGATGATGGAGATCATGGTGTCATGCCGGTGACGATGATGATCATGGAGCCCCGAAGATGGAGATCAAAAGGACCAAAATGATATTGGCCATGTCATGTCACTATTTGATTGCATGTGATGTTTATCATGTTTATGCATCTTATTTGCTTAGAATGACGGTAGTAAATAAGATGATCCCTCATTAAAATTTCAAGAAAGTGTTCCCCCTGACTGTGCACCATTGCGAAAGTTCGTCGTTTCTAAGCACCACGTGATGATCGGGTGTGATGGATTCTTACGTTCACATACAGCGGGTGTAAGCCAGATTTACACACAAAAAACACTTAGGTTAACTTGACGAGCCCAGCATGTACAGACATGGCCTCGGAACACAAGAGACAGAAAGGTCGAGCATGAGTCATATAGTAGATACGATCAACATGAAGATGTTCACCGATGATGACTAGTCCGTCCCACGTGATGATCGGACACGGCCTAGTTGACTCGGATCATGTAATCACTTAGATGACCAGAGGGATGTCTATCTGAGTGGGAGTTCATAAGATGAACTTAATTATCCTGAACATAGTCAAAAGACCCTTTGCAAATTATGTCATAGCTCGCGCTTTAGTTCTACTGTTTAGATATGTTCCTAGAGAAAATATAGTTGAAAGTTGATAGTAGCGATTATGTGATCAGAAGAAAGCTTATGTCCTTAATGCACCGCTCAGTGTGCTGAACCCCAAACGTCGTTCATGGATGTTGCGAACATCGGACATACACGTTTTGATAACTACGTGATAGTTCAGTTAAACGGTTTAGAGTTGAGGCACCAAAGACGTTTTCGAAACATCGTGGAACATATGAGATGTTTCGAGGGCTGAAATTGGCATTTCAGGCTCGTGCCCACGTCAAGAGGTATAAGACCTCCGATGATATTCTTAGCCTACAAACTAAGGGAGAAAAGCTCAATCGTTGAGCTTGTGCTCAGATTGTCTGAGTGGAACAATCACTTGAATCGAGTGGGAGTTCATCTTCTAGATGAGATAGTGATGTTCCTCCAAAGTCATTGCCACCAAGCTACTAGAGCTTCGTGATGAACTATAACATATCAGGGATAGATATGATGATCCTTGAGGTATTCGCAATGTTTGACACCGCGAAAGTAGAAATCAAGAAGGAGCATCAATTGTTGATGGTTGGTGAAACCACTAGTTTCAAGAAGGGCAAGGGCAAGAAGGGATACTTCATGAAACGGCAAATCAGCTGCTGCTCTAGTGAAGAAACCCAAGGTTGAACCCAAACCCGAGACTAAGTGCTTCTGTAATAAGGGGAACAACCACTGGAGCAGAATTACCCTAGATACTTGGTAGATAAGAAGGTTGGCAAGGTCGATAGAAGTATATTGGATATACATTATGTTAATGTGTACTTTACTAGTACTCCTAGTAGCACCAGGGTATTAGATACCGGTTCGGTTGCTAAGTGTTAGTAACTCAAAATAAAAGCTACGGAATAAACGGAGACTAGCTAAAGGTGAGCTGACGATATGTGTCGGAAGTGTTTCCAAGGTTTATGTGATCAAGCATCGCACGCTCCCTCTACCATCGAGATTGGTGTTAAAATAATTGTTATTTGGTGTTTGCGTTGAGCATAGACATGATTGGATTATGTCTATCGCAATACAGTTATTCATTTAAGGAGAATAATGGTTACTCTATTTATTTGAATAATACCTTCAATGGTCTTGCACCTAAAGGAATGGTTTATTGAATCTCGATCGTAGTGATACACATTTTCATGCCAAAAGATATAAGATAGTAATGATAGTACCACTCACTTGTGGCACTACCATGTAAGTCATATTGGTATAAAACGCATGAAGAAGCTCCATGTTGATGGATCTTTGGACTCACTCGTTTTTGAAAAGTTTGAGACATGCGAACCATGTCTATTGGTGTATACACATGAAGAAACTCCATGCAGATGGATCGTTTGGACTCACTTCATTTTGAATCACTTGAGATATACAAATTATACCACATGGGCAAGATGACTGAAAAGCCTCGATTTCAGTAAGATGGAACAAGATAGCAACTTGTTGGAAGTAACACATTTTGATGTGTGCAGTCCAATGAGTGCTGAGGCACGCAGTGGATATCGTTATGTTCTTACTTCACGGATGATTTGAGTAGATACTGAGTATATTTAATTGATGAAACGCAAGTTTGAATTATTGAATGGTTCAAGTAATTTCAGAGTGAAGTTGAAGATCGTCGTGACAAGAGGATAAAATATCTATGATATGATCATAGAGATGAGTATCTGAGTTATGAGCTTTGGCACGCAATTAAGACATTGTGGAAATTGTTTCACAATTAATACCGCCTGGAACACCATAGTGTAATGGTGTGTCCGAACATCATAGTTGCATCCTATTGGATATGGTGCGTACCATGATGTCTCTTATCGAATTACCACTATCGTTCATGGGTTAGGCATTAGAGACAACCGCACTCACTTTAATAGGGTACCACGTAATTCCGTTGAGATGACACCGTTTGGAGAAACCTAAGTTGTTGTTTCTTAAAGGTTTGGGGCTCCGATGCTTATGTGAAAAAGTTTCAGGTTGATAAGCTCGAACCCAAAGCGGATAAAATGCATCTTCATAGGACACCCAAAATAGTTGGGTATACCTCCTAATTCAGATCCGGAAGCAAAAGTCATTGTTTCTAGAAACGGGTCCTTTCTCGAGGAAAAGTTTCTCTCGAAAGAATTGAGTGGGAGGATGGTGGAGACTTGATGAGGTTATTGAACCATCACTTCAACAAGTGTGTAGCAGGGCACAGGAAGTTGTTCATGTGGCACCTACAGCAATTGAAGCGGAAGCTTATGATAGTGATCATGATGCTTCGGATCAAGTCACTACCGAACCTCGTAGGTTGACAAGGATGTGTACTACTTCAGAGTGGTACAGTAATCATGTCTTGAAGGTCATGTTGCTAGACAACAATGAACCTACGAGCTATGGAGAAGCGATGGTGGGCCCATATTCCGACAAATTGTTAGAAGCCATGAAATCCGAGATAGGATCCATGTATCATAACAAATCATGGACTTTGGTGGAATTGCCCGATGATCGGCAAGCCATTGAGATAAATGGATCTTTAAGAAGAAGACGGACGTGGACGGTAATGTCACCGTCTATGAAGCTCGACTTGTGGCCAAGAGTTTTTTCACAAGTTCAAGGAGTTGACTGCGATGAGGTTTTCTCATCCGTAGCGATGCTTAAGTCCGTCAGAATCATGTTAGCATTAGCTGCATTTATGAAATCTGGCAGATGGATGTCAAAACGAGTTTCCTTACCAGTTTTCGTAAGGAAAGGTTGTATGTGATACAATCAGAAAGGTTTTGTCGATCCTAAGGATGCTAAAAGGTATGCTAGCTCCAGTGATCCTTCCATGGACTGGAGTAAGCATCTCGGAGTTGGAATATACACTTTGATAAGATGATCAAAGATTTTAGGTTTATACAAAGTTTATGAGAAACTTGTATTTCCAAAGAAGTGAGTGGGAGCACTATAGAATTTCTGATGAATATATGTTGTTGACATATTGATGATCAGAAATGATGTAGAATTTTCTGTAAAACATATAGGGTTATTTGAAAAGTGTTTTTAAGTGAAAACCTGGATTAAGCTGCTTGAACATTGAGCATCAAGATCTATGAGGATAGATCAAAAACCGCTTAATGGTACTTTCAAATGAGCATATACCTTGACATGATCTTGAAGGTGTTCAAGATGGATCAGTCAAAGAAGGAGTTCTTGCCTAAGATGTAAGGTATTAAGTTGAGACTTAAAGCTCGACCACGGCAGAAGAGAGAGAAAGGACGAAGGTCGTCCCCTATGCTTTAAACGTAGGCTCTACATTATGCTATGCTGTGTACTGCACCTGATGTGTGCCTTGCTACATATCTGGCAAGAGAGTACAAAGGTGATCAAGGAGTAGATCACCAGATAGCGGTCAAAATTGTCCTTGGAGTAATAAGGACATGTTTCTCGATTATGGAGGTGATAAAGAGTTCGGCGTAAAGGGTTACGTTGATGCAAGCTTTAACACCTATCTGAATGACTCTGAGTAGCAAACCAGATACGTATAGTGGAGCAACCATTTGGAATAGCTCCAGGTGGAGAGTGGTAGCAGCATTTACAATATGACCTAGAGATTTGCGAAGTACATACGGGTCTGAATGTTGCAGACCCGTTGACTAAAACTTCTCTCACAAGCAAAACATGATCAAACACCAGAACTCATTGAGTCTTAATCACATGATGATGTGAACTAGTTTAATGACACTAGTAAACTCTTGGATGTTGGTCACATGGCGATGTGACCTGTGAGTGTTAATCACATGGCGATGTGAACTAGATTATTGACTCTAGTGCAAGTGGGAGACTGTTGGAAATATGCCCTAGAGGCAATAATAAATTAGTTATTATTATATTTCCTTGTTCATGATAATCGTTTATTATCCATGCTATAATTTTATTGATAGGAAACTCAGATACATGTGTGGGTACATAGACAACACCATGTCCCTAGTAAGCCTCTAGTTGACTAGATCAATAGATGGTTACGGTTTCCTGACCATGGACATTGGATGTCGTTGATAACGGGATCACATCATTAGGAGAATGATGTGATGGACAAGACCCAATCCTAAGCCTAGCACAAAGATCGTAGTTCGTATGCTAAAGCTTTTCTAATGTCAAGTATCTTTTCCTTAGACCATGAGATTGTGCAACTCCCGGATACCGTAGGAATGCTTTGGGTGTACCAGACGTCACAACGTAACTGGGTGGCTATAAAGGTGCACTACAGGTATCTCCGAAAGTGTCTGTTGGGTTGGCACGAATCGAGACTGGGATTTGTCACTCCGTGTAAACGGAGAGGTATCTCTGGGCCCACTCGGTAGGACATCATCATAATATGCACAATGTGACCAAGGGGTTGATCACGGGATGATGTGTTACGGAACGAGTAAAGAGACTTGCCAGTAACGAGATTGAACAAGGTATCGGTATACCGACGATCGAATCTCGGGCAAGTATAATACCGCTAGACAAAGGGAATTGTATACGGGATCGATTGAGTCCTTGACATCGTGGTTCATACGATGAGATCATCGTGGAACATGTGGGATCCAACATGGGTATCCAGATCCCGCTGTTGGTTATTGACCGGAGAACGTCTCGGTCATGTCTGCATGGTTCCCGAACCCGTAGGGTCTACACACTTAAGGTTCGATGACGCTAGGGTTATAAAGGAAGTTTGTATGTGGTTACGGAATGTTGTTCGGAGTCCCGGATGAGATCCCGGACGTCACGAGGAGTTCCGGAATGGTCCGGAGGTAAAGATTTATATATGGGAAGTCCTGTTTTGGTCACCGGAAAAGTTTCGGGTTTTATCGGTAACGTACCGGGACCACCGGGAGGGTCCCGGGGGTCCACCAAGTCGGGCCACCGGCCCCGGAGGGCTGCATGGGCCAAGTGTTGGAGGGGACCAGCCGCAAGTGGGCTGGT
>NC_057810.1:37659216-37665866 GCF_018294505.1 Triticum aestivum
GCTTGGGGGGGGGGGGCAAGTTTCCCCCTCTCCACCCCTTGGCCGCCCCCCTAGATGGGATCTAGGGCTGGCCGCCGCCCCCTAGGGGTGGAAACCTAGGTAGGGGCGCAGCCCCCTCTCCCCCTATATATAGTGGAGGCATAGGAGCAGCCCAACACATGAGTTTCTTCTCCTGTTGGTGCAGCCCTACCTCTCTTTCTCCTCATATCTCGCGGTGCTTGGCGAAGCCCTGCTGGACTACCATGCTCCTCCATCACCACCATGCCATTGTGCTGCTGCTGGATGGAGTCTTCCTCAACCTCTCCCTCTCTCCTTGCTGGATCAAGGCATGGGAGACGTCACCGGGCTGTACGTGTGTTGAACGCGGAGGTGCCGTCCGTTCGGCACTAGGATCTCCGGTGATTTGGGTCACGACGAGTACGACTCCTTCAACCCCGTTCTCTTGAACGCTTCCGCTTAGCAATCTAGAAGGGTATGTAGATGCACTCTCCTTCCCCTCGTTGATGGTTTCTCCATAGATAGATCTTGGTGACACGTAGGAAATTTTTGAATTTCTGCTACGTTCCCCATCAGATAGGTGGTTGCGGTCGGCGGTGTAGGACATGAAATAAAATAACCGGACAGAGGTTTTATGTCCGTGTCGAAAATGCAAAGGAATAGTTTGGCTCGACCCACATGACGATGGTCATGTCGAAGCGCACCTGCTCATGACTGGTTTCATGGATGGCTATACTTGGTGGATAATTGAAAATGAGGATGACGATGTTGAGGACGCCGACGGGGCAGGCAATGATGACACGGGGCAAGACGAAGAGATGATCGATAATGGCGGCGGTGAAGAGGCCGGACAGGGCGGCAGAGAAGGGGCCGGACATGGCGGAGGAGAAGGGGCCGGACATGGCGGCGGAGAGAACAACATGGACTGAGAGAGCTGCTTCTAGAGAGGAGGCTAACTTGGAGCAACTGGTGGTAGACTTGAACACTCCATTGTATGATGGTTGCAATCCTGAGGTGACCTGCTTGAGTTTCACGCTCCAACTCCTGAAGACGAAGGCTAAAACAAATGGATTGACACTAGCCTCGATGAGCATCTCAAGTACCTAAAGGATGTTCTTCCCGCGGGGAATCTTTGTCCTACTAGTGTTGATGAGGCCAAGAAGATCGTGTGCCCTCTTGATCTGCCACACGTTAGATACCATGCATGCATCAACGATTGCATAATTTATTGGAAGGAGCACACGGAAAAAACAAGTCGTCCAGTGTGCAATGCTTGTCGATACAAGAAGGCCGGGAAGAAATGTCCCCAGAAAATTGTATGGTACTTACCGATCACTCCCCGTCTCTAGCGGTATTTTGTAGATCCCAAGGAAGCAAAGCTAATGCGCTGGCACGCAGAGAGGAAGAAGCCCGACGATAGAGATGATCTGAAGCTGAGACACGTCAAGGATGGAAGCCAATGGAGAGCGTTGAACAGCTTCTATCGGTTTTTCGAATGTGATGCAAGGAACATCGTGCTCGGCGCGTGTACCAATGGCATGAATCCATTTGGCAACCAGAACACCAACCATAGCACATGGCCCGTGTTTGTATGGATGTACAACCTCCCCCCCTGGTTGTGCATGAAGTCGAAGTACATTCACATGAGCATGCTTATTCAAGGGCCGAAACAACCAGGAAATAATATTAATTTGTATCTGGGGGTACTTCAAGAGGAGTTAGACACGTTATGGAAAACACCGGCCAAGACATGGGACGCCAGCAAAGGCGAGTATTTCTACATGAGAGCCGCGCTGATC
Source organism: Triticum aestivum (assembly GCF_018294505.1). NCBI lineage: Eukaryota > Viridiplantae > Streptophyta > Magnoliopsida > Poales > Poaceae > Triticum > Triticum aestivum. The sequence continues at coordinate 37,661,013 of NC_057810.1, forward strand.
ATGACGGTGCACGACTATCTCGGTTACGGATATGTCGTAGACCAGGTGTGCCATGGATAATGCGGATGCACGTGGTGCATGGATGATACGACGTCTCAGCAGCTAACGTCAAGGAAAGATGGCGGGTCTGGGAAAATCGTGTACATGGGGCATCGAAGATGGCTCGAACAGGACGACCCTTGGAGAAATCATGGAGATCTATTCAATGGTCAAGCTGAGCATCGAGGACCTCCACGTAAGCGTAGCGGTGCCAAAATCGATGAGTTGTTGAAAAACTGGAAGGAGTGCCCCGCGCTGGGAAAGATGATGAGAAAGGCGCCGGAACCGCTGCCGAAGGTATGGAAGACAAAATCTATGTTCTGGGACTTGGAGTACTGGCACAAACTCGATACACCTCATTGCCTTGATCAAATGCATATCTGTAAGAATGTCCTTGAGACTTTGCTTGCAACACTGATGAACATGGCGGATAAGACCAAGGATGGGCCGAAGGCAAGAAAAGACTTGCAAGATTTGAAAATCGGGGAAGCTTTGCACATGCCGCCCCGTAAAATGTCAGACGAGACAGAGACGGAGACAGAGGCATGGGAGAAGAAGGGCAAGAAAATAAAGAAAGAGGATTATTGCCCCCCTTCTTGCTTCACCTTAAGTCAGGCTGAGATCGATCAATTCTTTAAGTGCCTTACCGGACTTAAAGTTAGTTCCGGTTACTGTGGCAAGATAAGCAGATATCTAGACACGGACAAGAAAAGGTTCAGCGGGATGAAGTCCCATGACTGTCATGTGATGATGATGCAGATACTACCTGTTGCCCTTAGAGGGATAATGGACAAGCACGTATGTGACACGCTTATTGGTCTCTGCAACTTTTTCGATGTCATCTCTCGAAAGTCGATCAGTGTGAAGCAGCTCCATAGGCTACAGGAAGAGATCATTGTGATACTGAATGAGCTTGAGATGTACTTCCCGCCCGCGTTCTTTGATGTGATGGTGCATCTATGTGTCCATATTGTGGATGACATAATAGACCTGGGGCCGTCATTCCTGCACAACATGATGCCGTTTGAGAGGATGAATTTGATCATCAAAGGATTCGTTCGTAAGATGTCCCGTCCGGATGGAAGCATCGTCCATGGCTATGTGACACAAGAGTGCGTCTCTTTCTGTGAGAATTTTCTATATGGCACAGACCAGCCGCCTGGTGTTAGCGTTGGTTTTCCCGTTAACAAGCATGATGGGAGGCTCGAAGGAGAAGGTCACTGCAACAATCGCAAGGAACTGCACGTGGCATACTCAGATTGACGTAGCGACTTTGACAGAGCAAACTTGGTAGTGCTACAACACCTAGACGAGGTAGATCCTTTCGTGGCACTGCACAAAGAAATTATCGCAAAGAAGTATCGTGACCGGGGGGTATGCAGGACGGACGACAAAGTTACTAGAGACCACAATTCCACTTTCCTGCATTGGTTCAAAGAGCATATTATTGCTAAGCCCCCAGAGGAGGGCTCTAAGAACGGATTGCTCATATACGCCTTAGCACATAGCCCCTCGCCCAACCTCGTAACCTATCAGGCATATGATATCAACGGATACACGTTCTACACGGAGGCCAAAGATATGGACAGTGATGATCAGAACTCAGGGATGACGATGGAATGCATGACCGGCAGCGACAACGGCGCAACTGAATGATTTTATGGAAGGGTCGAGGAGATCTGGGAGCTTGACTACTCCGGACTGCACAACATGACGATGTTCCGTGTCAGATGGGCTAAGAATGTCGAAAGAGAAAGCAGTATTTTTACTACCATGACTATACCCGACGCCAAGAGCGCTACCGTGAACGCTATCGCAAAAAATGAGCCATGGGTACATGGTAAGCACGTGACACAATGCTTCTTCATAATCGACCCGTGCAATCCCAGCCGTGTTGTCATGAGGAGAGGCAAAAGGAACATCATTGGAATGGATGGAGTCGCCAACGAGGAAGACTACGATCAGTACGGCAACCCAATAAGGGAAGATGACGATGATGATGAAGTATACGTCAAAAGAAGAATCAATACTACATTACCTAAGAAAAATCGTACTCCATGGAAAAGGCAAAGTCACAATAGGGGGCTCAATTATTCTTCGACGAACAAGAAGGGAAAGAAGTTGACACAAAAACGAAAACGTCAACGCTGAGGAACCGTATGTTATCAGTCAAATGATGTAATATATATATATATATATATATATATATATATCCCTAATAATAATAAAGCACGGATTGGGTCTCCGGGTTCACCGTCACGGCGCTTTACAAAAAGGTCCCTGTATTTTTTCTTTATTGAACCCGCAATCCCTAATTTAATCGATCTGGAAAACGTTTCATAATTCGTTTCTCTATTTTTCGTACGTGACTAGCCTCCGTTCCCCAGCAGGAAGCCTGGAGTTAGGTGAGCAGGCTCGCTCGGCTGGATGGGCCAGTCCGGCCCATAGCCTGGCTCGTCAGTCCCACCTGCCCACGTTCGCGTTCGCAGAAACGGGTCCTTTTTTTCTGATATACCCCTAAAAAATTCCTCTTTCTTCAGAAAAAGAGATAGAAGCCGATGCAAACACTGCTGCTGCTGCACCCATCCAATTTATCCTGAGAACCACGAGGGTCAAGAACCAAATCGTACCAAGAAGGAGGAGCGGTACGCGGAGCAAGGGCCTGTCGATGTCGCCGCCCCCGACACCAGAACCCGAGAAGGAGGAGCGAGTAAGCGGAGCAAGGGCCCGTCGATGTCGCCGCCCTCGACGCCAGAACCCGAGAAGGAGAAGCGAGTAAGCGGAGCAAGGGCCCGTCGATGTCGCTGCCGCCGACGCTAGAACCCGAGAAGGAGGAGCGAGTACGCGGAGCAAGGGCACGTCGATGTCGCTGCCGCTGACGCTAGAAACCGAGAAGGAGGAGCGAGTACGCGGAGCAAGGGCCTGTCCATGTCGCCGCCGCCGCCGCCAGAACCCGAGAAGGAGGAGCGAGTACGCGGAGCAAGGGCCCGCCGGCGCTCCATGGCCATGGCGACTAGGTCTCCTGCTAAGAAGAGACGAGGTGAGATGCAAAGAAGAGAAGGGAGAGTAAGGACGGCGCGGCTACCTGTTGCTGGTCCGGCGGCGGCTCTGATCGCCTGATTCAAGTTTTTGTCCTGGTGTCCGGGTTCATCTACTCCCCGCTGCACGACGGGGGTTGCCCAGTCGCCAGTCTCCCTACCCAGCCCCGCGCACCTCCTCCCCCTAGCAGCACCTCCCTGCGCTCGTGGAGACGCCGTCACCCTCGCCTACATCATCTCCACATCGTACTTCGTTCTCCTGGCTCTGCTTGACCTCCTCCTCCTTGCTCACGCTGCTGCCGTGGCACGCCGCTTCGGCCTTCCATTTATGTCTGCCGCCACGCGCCTTCTACGAGGTATGCCGCGTCGTTGCTAACCGCTGGAGAAGCCGCCCACTCCATGTGTAGATACGTCAAGGCAACGGCCCTGTTGCACAACAACTTCGGGGAGCACGGCCAGAGCACAAGCTCGGCGACCTTAGGGAGCAGAGGAGTGGGTGCGCGGCGTCGAGAACGACCACCCTGTCCATGGCGTCCTGTATGTCGGCCTTGGTCGCCGTTGTCAGCGGCGACGAGCACGGGCTATGCACAGAGGTAACGCTCGAGCTCCATTTAAAGCCTCGTGGCTTCGCTACTTCTCCGCGAGCGGCGAGTACTTGTCCATGCCGAGGGCACAAGGAGGATGAGTTTACCTCTTACCTGTCAGTGTGAAGATGGCAACTAATATGAACATATATACAAAAAGTGCCGCCACCTTTGGGTGCCATGGGTATATTTGGATTGGCGCCATGAGATGTAGAAGGTCAGAGTTGGATTGATAACTCACCGGCGCATTGGACAGATGCAACTACCGAGTTAAGGATGTTGTTTCTTTCCTTGAAGCCATCTTGGTTGGTGTTCAGAAACCAGTGAACCACCAAGCATGAAAAAAATCCAACAGCAGCAGCGCTAACAGGATACCAATGATCCTACTACAGTATGAGCTCCCTGTTTAGATCGGTTAAGGGCCAATTTAAATCAAGCATATACTGTAACAGTTAACTGCAGCAGTAAATAATCACCTTGAGTTGGTGTTCAGAAAGTTAGAGTTTTCATTTGTTTTGCGAGATAAAATTAATACATTTTTTTTGCACTTTCAGTTTAAAATTAATTAAGACTTTTACCTCATAATCATGCCAAAAATATGGGATGTGAAACTAATTCCAAAATGAGTACATGCATGGTTTGGCAAAATAATGACAAGGCATGACCAACAAGCAGAGTGGAGCTAGGAAGATTTTAGATAGTGTGCCACCTCCATGAAAATTGTTTAACAAAAAAGTTCTCGGGGGCCATGAACACCCGATGGCAATGCCCCTGATGTCTCTTGACAGACAACAAATGGTCAACTAAATAGCCATGAATTTTTTGGGAGAGGGGAATTTTGAGTGGCACATATGGTTGAAATCTGAGTAGTAATACTCTCGAAACAATAACAAACAATTTTTTTCATGTTTTAGAAAATGTTTGCAAATAGTATAAAATGTTCATGTATTCAAAAAATATTCTTGATTTTAGAAAATGTTCGAAAATTTGTAAAAGTGTTCATGAATTTAAAAAATATTCAAATTTCACATATGTGCATGAGTTCAAAAAATATGTTCAGGATTTCAAGAAAAAATTGAGAGTGATAGTGTATCGCGGTGATGCAACAAAATATGGTCATGCCATTAGAGATTATATGATTATTATTTTTCTCCCGTTGCAACGCACGGGCCCTTTTGCTAGTGTGTGTGTCT
>NC_057810.1:37666120-37672765 GCF_018294505.1 Triticum aestivum
TTAGCCATTATTATGCATGGGTCCAATGATGTAATATATATGTTCCTATTTTGTATACATATTTAACCATCAAATGATGCAATATATATCGCCTTCCCTGCGTTCACTGCTCTCGGAAAAAAAGTGAGAGAAAATAAAAGAAAGGAAAACTGGTTATTGTAGTAGCGGTTTACTGAAAAAGAGCTACAGCTAGTAAAGGTAGCAGTAGCGTTTTCCTTAAAAACCGCTATAGCTACCTGTTTTAGTAGTAGCGCGTTTGGTACAAATGCGCTGCTGCTACGTCCACTTAACTCAAAATCCTCCCTCTCTCTGCTTCATCCCGCCTCATTTCCCCCCAAATCCCCACTCTCTCTTCCCTCGTCGCACTGTCGCGCCCCGGCGCTCGCCCCTGACCCCAGCGCTCGCCCCCGACCCGGCCCTCGCCCCCGACCCTGGCGCTAGCCCCCGACCCCGACGCACCACGCCTCCCTCCTTTGCTCCCTCCCCTCCCAACCTCGGTCGTCGTTGGGCCTGCCTCCTCGCCCCTGCACCCTCTGTAACCCCCCCCCTCTCTCTCTACTAGCTAGGGTTAATTAGGTTAATTAGGTTATTTATTTAGTTGAGAATTTAGCTAGGTTGAATTTATATGCAAATTTAGGTAGGCTGAATTTATATGCAAATTCTAACTGGACATGTGATATGTGGACATGTCATTTGGACAGGTGATGTTTTGGTTCGGTTTTGGTAAATGATCCGAGTGGACTATGTTACGCTGGAATGTTGATTCATTTCCGTTCCGGTGAATTTCAGACGCTCGATATGTCCATTTTTTAGCAAAGGTCATGCCGAAATTTTCCGTGAATTTTGGCATGATTTGTGATAGATAGTAGGCATATCGAGTGCTGGAACATAGATTTCTTTTTTATTTCATTTCTCATTTTTTCATACTTTTAGAAAAAAACGAGGAGACTTAATCATCGGAAACATGTCAAACAACGAAGAAACTGGGCCTTCTGACCAAGATGCATACGAGATGGATTATGAGGGTGAACAAGAGTACCTCGACTATTTGACTGTTAAGCAAGGTTTGCAGGTCGGCCTCGATGATGGTACAGATGCCGACATCGACACCGACGGCGCCAGCACCGATTGCGGCGCCGAGATCGGCGGTGAAGGTACCGGCGGGGAAGATACCGGCGGGGAAGGTACCGGCGCCGATGCCGCTACCGAAAAGAAGAAGCATAAGAAGCAGAGGATACGAAAACCTAACAAGCTAGGGATTGGACGACTAGTGATCACAAAGATGGCACTTGGCAAGTTTGAGCCATTAGAGCCGGAAGAACCTCGCAAGTGCTATGGGAACCAAGTAGGATGCATCCTACGGGAATGCGCGAGAATCAACGACGATGACTTAAGGAGTAAAGAACATTCGACGCAATTGCTCCTAACGAAGTTGCACAAGAGATTCAAGTTCCCCGACCTGGATGATAACATAGAACAACCGTGGGATGATCCGAAGATGAAAAAGATTAACAATCACGCCATGGGCATGTTCAGCAATGATTTGGCCTCCTGGAAAGGGAGGGTGAAACGAGCTATTGAGGCTGAGGAACCCCTGTCCAAGATTCTGGAGGAAAATCTGACACTTACGCAAGAGGAGTTTGAAAAGTTCAAGGACACTTGCGCTACCGAGGCAGCCACGGGTAAGGCTGCAAAATTCAAGAGCCTTCAGCAAAGGAACACGGGGAAGCATCGCCTCGGAAGCCGTGGCTACCTCGGTAAAAGGCCCATATGGGATAAGGAGGACGCGGAACGTGAAGCCGCGGGTCTCCCAGACCCCTTCGCGTAGTTCACCAACCCCTTGGAGCGTGACTTCATCAGGGCCCGCTATAAGTGGGACAAGGAAAAAAGGTTTTTTACACGGACCAGATCACGAGGAAATTGATTAGACTACTGGTAATTATTCTTTTAGCGCCTTACATTTAGCTCCATATCTAGTTGACTACACATTCCTAAACGGTTCACGCTCCTTCTGCAGGAGAAGCAACACCAGCTTGCAGCCGAAAGCCCTACTTCTCCGATGAGGCCCAAGTGGGACACCCCTCTCAACCGGGCCTTGAACGAACTTAAGGGACTCCCTTTGGGCCAGCAGCCACAATATGGTCGTGTGCACTGCGCTAGAGATGGCGCCACGTGGAAGGTGTTTTACAAGGAAGGCCCGGAGGCCAAGAAGAAGAAAAGGAAGTTTAGTCAGGCAGACATCGACGCGAAGGTGAAGCTTGCGGTCGAGAAAAAAACACCTGAGGACGCGGAAAAAACAGCTGAGGAGAAAAATGAGTTGCTACAGCAGGCAGTCAATGCAGCTGTAACTGCCTGCAGAAATGATTTCGCTACTAACTTGGTTCCAGCTATCATCAACTGGACAAAGGAAAATCCAGACAAGACGGTACATGATTTCCTGATGCCCAGTATCGTCGGGAGCAACTCCATGAACAACAACAACACCGCACCATCACTTTCTCACGCAACCGGGCCTCCTCTCGCAGTAGCTCCCGCTCATAGCAGCCAATCCTCCGTCTCTGGCGTGCTAGGTAGGCCATCGTCTTTAGCTGAGCTCGACGCTGTCATGGTAATTACATGTCACACCAACACACACACACACACACATATATATATATAGAATATTCCATTTTCGTTGCCTTTCGAATGTTTTACGCCACAGACATATGTGTTTGCAGGGTGAAGAAACACCATGCACCATACTCTACTTGATCAAAGGCCAGAAGGTGGACGTGGGAAAGGGGATGATATAGAACCCCTTGAAACCAATGTTCCACAACTAGCCGATCCCCACTGGGCACTTCAGGGTTAGCTTGTCCAGTGTGAACTCGGGTCACGAGGCTTTGCCTCCTCCAGTACAGCATGTGGGAGAGGACGACGAGATCCCACCACAGATTGGAAGCTGCAAGGGCAGGGTGCTGCTATGGCCGAAGAATCTTATTCGTCTGGAGTCGGCCGAGAGCACACAAATAACCACACATCAACAAGCATGTGCGGAGACCACCACCCCGCCTATGCAATTACCAGCTCCTGTAGTGCCGGGTGAGAGCGGCGGACAACGTGATGAAGGGGGTGCAATAGTACTAGCTGATGTAATCGGTCCTGTAGAACAGAGAATGGATGATGAGACGGAGTTCGACCCTATGGTTTTCCTTAATACAAATATGTATGACTGTGACATAGATATGATTAGTCAACCATATGAAGAATCGGGCTATCAGCATGCTAATGAGGATATGGATTATATGCCCGGACAAGAAGGTCGTTGGAAGGATTGCAAAAAGTCTCTCTTCATGAATTCCTCACAAGACACGCCTGAAGATGCCGCCTCAACACAGGCTCAACTAGCCGGGGGTCGTACGGTGCTTAGCCCAGGAACCCTGGGGCAGGGGTTAAGGAAGGGTCTAGAAGGTGTGCCCAAGAAAAAGGAGAGGAAGAGATCGGGGAAGATAACTGCCTCCAAACAAGCCAAAGCACATAATAGCCAGACGATGGATTCTGAAGAGCGTGTACCCGTGAAAGGTACGGCCATATTCCATCTCACAGGCGAGCTGATGCTACGGCCGAAACCACTAGAGGCACTATCAGGGGATCTCAGGAGACTGCACGACCATGTGTTGTCGACTGAGAAAAGCCTACTAGCCTCAAAGGATCCAGGATATCCGACATACGCGGCTCGTGTGCCTGAGGGGAAGTGCTACATCGACACACGGCCCACGGAGGTGTTCTTCCTGCGGTTTGACCATATCTTTGAGATGTTTCTGACAAGGCGGCTCGATTTTACAATCGTCCGTCTTTTTGTGCTACATATGAGCTCCATCATGAAGAGTGAAGAAGTCTCACAAATCTGTGTGGCGGATCCGTACTACATGCACGAGTCTTTCTTGAGTCCCGGCGACTATGAGCGTGAAACTACTAGGGACTACCTCCAAAACATCATGGTACAAAATAAGGACCACGAAATTGTCCTCGTGCCTTATCATCCAAAGTAAGTCAGTTCCGGACAACCCTTACGTACATTTCAATCATTCCTTCTCGCTCATATGGAGAATAATTTGAGGTGTCTTTTCCCCGTAGCAACGGGCACGCCGTCCTTATCGTTCTTTACCCACAAGTCTCACATGCCGTGTATTTTGTCCCTTCCAGAGACTACGAGAAAAGGGACTACACCCACATAATGAATATTCTAGATGATGCTCTCCAAGGCTTCAGCTTTAGAGGTGGCCACATGCAAATAAGGAAACGAAGGAACAAGAAGATGGGTTTCGCGCATAAAACTAACTTCTCCTGCATCCATGTCCCAAAACCAAGCAAGAAGGATGGATTCTACATCATCCATCTCATGATTCTGTTCAACACGGATCACCAAAAGCTTCGCATGAGAAGCAGAAATGATGATCATATCCACAAGTGGCTAGAATCTCATGGAGAAGCGGATTATAAACTTAGAGATGACTTCTTTCGCATCCAAAGGGACATTGCGACGATCATCATGAAAGAAGTCGTCGATGAGAAGGGGATGTTCGACCACGGCCCTATATCGCGAGCTGACGTCCGAACTCGCATAGGCATGCAACGTCTGGACCTCACGTCGTTCAAGAAGCTAGGGTCCATCCTCGATGATATGGAAGGATGGAACTTCTAGTGATTTATGATGCCGATGATGATGATATGTGTCAGTTCAACTTGTATTTTTGTACCGATGAAACTTTGTGATGTCCACGGCCCCTGCCGAACTTGCATAACGCTACTTTGTTAGTTTGCGTATGATGACCTGCGTACCTCTAGTTAATTATTTTGCGTATTGTATGTTGCATCTAGTTGCTAACCCTTTCTTTTTCGTGTTGCTCTTGTATAATTTGTTGCATATGATTGTACATCCTCTTCATGAAGATGCATCTCTAATAGGTACCTAGTTTCTTGATGGTGAGATGGAAGTGCTATGTCGTGTACAAAGGGAAGGTTCCGGGGGTGTACAACGAGTGGCATGAGTGTCAGGCGCAAGTGAATGGGTTCTCGGGCGCCAGCCATAAAAGCTTCAAAAGCAGACAAGAAGGAGAAGCTAGTTACTTGAGGTTCACGCTAGCACGACAGAGGACTCGTAACCGCCACCTCATGTACTGCATAGTTCCGCTCTCACTCATAGTGATAGCTCTTCTCGCGTATACCTTTGTTTAGATGGATGACGTTGTAGTTGCAAGTATTCGAGACTTGCATGTATCGCTATTTTCGAGATGATGACAAGATACCAGTTTGTGTTGGATGATGATTATGATGAGACTATTTGTATGTATATGCTCTGATTACATTTGTGGTCTCGCAGGCATTTATATGTGTATCATGATGACATTTGTATGTGTTAAAGATTCTTCTATAAAGCCTGTTCAAATACAAAAAAAATATGCAGAAAAAAAAACTACTAAAATTAGCAGTAGCGAGTGGAGAAAAGTTAGTAGCAGCAGCACGCACTGGAGAAGCGCGCTATAGCTATTAGCAGTAGCGAGCTCCCGGTAAGAACGCTGCTGCAACACTTGTATATCAGTAGTGCGGGTGGGCACGCGCTGCTGCTACGAGTTAGCTGTAGCGCCTTATTAGTAGCGCCGCCTCACGCGCTACTGATATACCTAGAACCCGCGCTGCTGCTAGGCTTTTCCCTAGTAGTGCCTCTAACCCGCTCGTCCCTGGGTAAACTAAATAGCAACTACCATCAGTGCAAGGTACATGAGGCGGTCGGCGTTGAACACTAGATCCACATCCCATAAGTGAAGCTGGCGCCCGGCGTCCCGCAACAATAGTTCTGGTGGCCGATGACGGTCGAACACCTTGGCGAATTTGTCTGCCAGCCTCTGCGATGAGGATTAAAGCCAAGTTGAAATTTCAAACAACCAAACCGACTTGAGTTAGTTTGGGTGTTTCAAGATTCAACACATAGCTTTCAATCGTCATCTCTGAGGCTGCCAGACAAATTCGCAATGGTGTTCGACCGCCATTGACCCTGAGAACTGTTGCTGCTGGACGCAGGACCCATCTGTCACTTGTGGGACGTGGACGTAGTATTCGACACCGACGGCCACATGTACCTCGCACTGACAATACTTACTATTTAGGGTACCATCGACTCCGAGGAACCCTCTTTTTCTTCTTCTTCTTCTTCTTCTTTTTCTTTCTCTTTTTTCCTTATCTTCTTCTTCTTCTTCTTCTTCTTCTTCTTCTTCTTCTTCTTCTTCTTCTTCTTCTTCTTCTTCTTCTTCTCCGTTTTCCTCTTCTTAAACCTAGCACTAACCTAAAACAAAACAGGAAAAAACTACACCTAAACCTAGCACTAACCTAAACCTAAGAACTCAAAACTACACATAATTAAACCTAGCACTAACCTAAAACTAATCAAGAAAATAGAGAACAAAAAACAGGAAAAAAACAGAAAAAAAATTACCTCTTCTCCGGCGAGGTTGGCCGGTGGGTCGGGGCGGCGCAGGGGCCGCGGGGAGGAGCACGGCAGCGGGGCAGCGCAGGGACATCGAGGAGGGGTCCGGCACCGGGGCGGCCCGGCGCAGGCCACTCCGGCGATGGGGCACGGCAGGGCGGCGGGCCGACGGGGCGCGGCGG
>NC_057810.1:37673049-37675413 GCF_018294505.1 Triticum aestivum
CGACGGGGCGTGGCGGGGCGGCGGGGCAACGGGGCGGCGGGTCAATGGGGCGACGGGGCGGGGATGGCCGGCGGCGGCGACAGAGGAGATCGAGGCGGGCGCACGCGAGGGAGAGAGAGAAAGAGAGAGGGGGGAGACGGCTCGGCCCGTTAAGTGGTCTTTCCTTGCCCTCTGTTAGCAGACGGCAACGAGGGCCACCGTTAGGGCTGGCCCATGTTTCCTCTTTGCCGTCCGCAAGCAGACGGCAAAGGACTAACATTCTCGTCTGCCAGCTGATGGCAAAGTAGTCACCTCTTTTGTCGTCCGCTAGCTGACGGCAAAGAATCTAACCTAGCCACGCCGTGCCCCGTGGGGCCCACCTGGCTCTTTGTCGTCTGCCTTCTAGCTTTTTGCCGTCAGCTAGCCGACGGCAAAGAAGCAGCTGACGGCAAATAACATTTTTGCCATCTACACTTTCTTTGTCGTCCGCTTTGTGGAAGCAGGCGGCAAAGAGTCTCTTTGCCGTCAGCTGGCCGATGGCAAAGACGTGGCGGACGGCAAAATGTCAGATTCCAGCAGTGATAGCGATAGAATTGGAAGCGTATCAACAAGGACCCAAATGTCCAAATTGTCCACCTCGATGTCAGGATCACCGAGATCCATGGTGATAAACATACCATCTTGAAAGTCATACATCTTGCAAAGTGCTTCCCAACCCAGGCAACCAAAATGGGATACCTCAAAATCGATACCATGATGGGTCCTTAGGTTAATTTTATGTGTTTCATTCCTCTCATGATCTTCAAAACCCATCCTCTCCAAGACATGGCGTCTTGCATGGCATAGGATAAGCTAGTCAAATTGTAGAAGACAAAAATTACACGTTGAAGTAGTAGAAGTCGAGCTTAAGTATGAAAAAAACACTTTGCGTCATAGCTTACCATATCACAATCGAAGGCCTCCTCGAGCTTAATGCTGAAGCGCCGACCTTCTACCAAGTCAGGCCTGTCGCAGAAACCCCGGTTGTCGCCGCACCAGGAGCACTCCCCGGGACCTTCTTCGCCGACGACATTTCCTATGTTCATAATTCAAAGATTAAACTTGTACAATTAAATATATGTACTAAAAAACTAAATTAGATCATTATTATTCATCACGGGTTGACTATCGGTCTGTCGAGTCTTTTCTTGAAAACTCTCAGCTCACGTGGTGTATATATTCGACCATCGGTGATGGTAGCTCCTCCTTTCGTTCCCGAGTGCATTACACCAAATTGTGTAGCACACGGGAATGAAGGAGAAGCTACCCCCACGACAACAGTCGAGATTCTTTGTCCTCTCATATATGGTGGAAACTCTCCCTCACCGATTCCTCTCTGACATTTGCGACCGTCGGTGATCGTCGTTACTCCTCCTTCCCCTAGTGCATAACAAAGGTGTAGCACAAGGAGAAGAAGGAGAAACGACCCCCACGACAACAGTCGGGATTCTTCGGCCTCGACAGACTTAAAGTCAACCCGAAATATCATTTAATTATCTTTCTAGAACATCCAGGCCACTCGATATTTCCTACATATTCTAGCACAAGTCATGCCAAAATTCACGGAAAATTCCGGCATGACCTTTGCTAAAAAGGACATATCGAGCGCCTGAAATTTTCCGAAACGGAAATTAATCAACACTCCGACAAAACATAGGCCACTCGGAGGTGTAACCTGCAAACATGACCGGCCACTTGGGCAACCACATATCCTATTTGAGCAACACAAGATATACATGTTTTTATCTATATCATATCTTATAGGACTCGTACTGACATGGAGATTTGGCTGGTCTCACCTCGAGGTCAGAGGGGGTCGGTGACGGGGATGACAGCGGGGATGATGGAGGGGCTCCTAGATTTCTGCAAAAACAAAAACCGTATAAGTTATCACTAATACATCCCGAATGGCACCATACATATAACATCACTAATACAACTAAAACCCTAGCGAACGACGGGTATCGACGACGAGGATGTGTGATAGGCATCGTCGACGTCGATGTGGGAATAATTGCTTAAACTAAAAAAATAACAACAAATGTGACATGTTCAACTAGTTCTATTAATTCAACTAGTTCTTACTAAAAATAAACTTACTATTAATAAAAATATACTAGTTCTTTCTAAAAATAAACTAGTTCAAGTAGTTATAGTAATTTTCTTACTAAAAATACATTAGTTCTATTAATTCAACTAGTTCTTACTAAAAATAAACTAGTTCAACTAGTTTTATTAATTTACTTACTAATTATTTTAAAAACTTACTAAAAACAGTAAAAAAAACTACATTATACAATAGTAAAAAAATACAGTAATAAACAGAAAACAAAAAGAGATGGAGGG
>NC_057810.1:37675775-37685377 GCF_018294505.1 Triticum aestivum
GGTGGGATCGGAGGAGGGAGGGGGCGGGTGGAGAAGGGGGAGGGGCGGCTCGAGGAGGAGGAGGGAGGGGCGGCCGGAGGAGGAGGAGGGAGGGGCGGTGGGAGGAGGGTGGCCGGAGGAGGAGGGAGGAGGAGGGAGGGAAGGATGGAAGAGGGACCGAGGGAGTACCTCCATGGACGAGCAGCGCGGCAGCGGCGGACAACGGGTTCGGCGCGGGCGAGAGTGAGTGAGAGGGAGAGTGAGAGGGTCGGGCGCATGATGAGGATAAGGTAAGTAAGTAGTAGCACGTTTCTGGGATACGCGCTACTGCTATGGAGCGTAGCAGCAGCGCTGGTTGCAAATACGCGCTACTGCTAATCGTGACTAGCCATCTGCGCCCAATACAAACATAGCAGCAGCGCATTTTCCTAGCACGCGCTACTGCTAAAGTAGTAGCAGTAGGGCGGTTTATTTAAACACGCTACTACTAAGTAGTAGTAGCGCCATGTTTTGTCTGGTGCTACTACTAAGATGTTGTGTATAAGGTTTTCCCTAGTAGTGGAGGGTTACCGGAACCCCCCAGGGGAACTAATGGGCCACATGGGCCTTAGTGGAGAGAGAGAGGGGGCAGCCAGGGCAGGCCGCGCGCGCCCTCCCCCATGGGTCCGAATTGGACTAGGGAAGGGGGCGGTGCCCCCCTTTCCTTCTCCCTCTCCCTCTCCTTCCTTCCCCCTCTCTCCCTCTTGGTGAAATCCTACTAGGACTAGTAGTCCTAGTAGGACTCCCCTGGTGGGGCACGCCCTAGGAGGGCCGGCCGGCCTCCCCTTGCTCCTTCATATATGGGGGTAGGGGGGCACCCCAGAACACACAAGTTTCTCTCCCAACCGTGTGCGGTGCCGAACGAAATATGCCCTAGAGGCAATAATAAAATTATTATTTATTTCCTTATATCATGATAAATGTATATTATTCATGCTAGAATTGTATTAACCGGAAACTTAGTACATGTGTGAATACATAGACAAAACATATTGTCCCTAGTATGCCTCTACTAGACTAGCTCGTTAATCAAAGATGGTTGTGTTTCCTAACCATAGGCATGTGTTGTCATTTGATGAACGGGGTCACATCATTAGGAGAATGATGTGATGGACAAGACCCATTCGTTAGCTTAGCATTATGATCGTTACAGTTTCATTGCTACTGCTTTCTTCATGACTTATACATGTTCCTTACACTATGAGATTATGCAACTCCCGAATACCGGAGGAACACCTTGTGTGCTATCAAACGTCACAACGTAACTAGATGATTATAAACATGCTCTACAGGTGTCTCCGAAGGTGTTTGTTGGGTTGGCATAGATCGAGATTAGGATTTGTCACTCCATGCTTCGGAGAGGTATCTTTGGCCCCTCTAGGTAATGCTCATCACTATAAGCCTTGCAAGCATTGTGACTAATATGTTAGTTGCCAGATGAAGCATTACAGAACGAGTAAATAGACTTTCCGGTAACGAGATTGAACTAGGTATTGAGATACCGACGATCGAATCCCGGGCAAGTAACATACCGATGACAAAGGGAACAACGTATGTTGTTACACGGTTTGACCGATAAAGATCTTCATAGAATATGTGGGAGACAATATGAGCATCCAGGTTACGCTATTGGTTATTGGCCGGAGACATGTCTCGGACATGTCTACATAGTTCCTGAACCGTAGGGTCCGCACGCTTAACGTTCGGTGACGATCGGTATTATGAGTTTATGTGTTTTGATGTACCGAAGGTACTTCGGAGTCCCGGATATGATCACGGACATGACGAGGAGTCTCGAAATGGTCGAGACATAAAGATCAATATATTGGACGACTATATTTGGACGTCGGAATGGTTCCGGGTGAGTTCGGGCATATACCGGAGTACCGGGAGGTTACCGGAACCCCCCGGGAGGTATATGGGCCTTATTGGGCCATAGTGGGAGAGAAGAGAGGGAGGAATAGGGGGAACGCGCCCCCCTCAAGCCCAATCCAAATTGGGTGCCCCCCCCCCCTCCTTTCCTTCCCCCTCTCTCCCCCTTCCTTCCACTCCTAGTCCAACTAGGGAAGGGGGGAATCCTACTCCTGGTGGGAGTAGGACTCCCCATGGGGCGCGCCATAGGAGGGCCGGCCCTCCCCCTCCTCCACTCCTTTATATACGGAGAAGGGGGGCACCCTGTAGACACACAAGTTGATCATTGATCTCTTAACCGTGTGCGGTGCCCCCCTCCACCATAATCCACCTCAGTCATATCGTTGCAGTGCTTAGGCGAAGCCCTGTGCCGGTGAGTTCATCATCACCGTCATCACGCCGTCGTGCTGACGAAGCTCTCCCTCGACACTCTGCTGGATCGTGAGTTCATGGGATGTGATCGAGCCGAATGTGTGCAGATCGCGGAGGTGCCGTACTTTCGGTACTAGGATCGGTCGGATCGTGAAGACGTACGACTAAATCAACCGCGTTGTCATAACGCTTCCGCTTACGGTCTACAAGGGTACGTGGACAACACTCTCCCGCTCGTTGCTATGCATCACCATGATCTTGCGTGTGCGGAGGAATTTTTTGAAATTACTGCGTTCCTCAACAGGTGCCCCCTCCACAGTTACACACCTCGGTCATACCATCGTAGAGCCTAGGCGAAGCCCTGCGCCGGTAGCATCATCATCACCGTCGCCGCGTCGTCGTGCTGACGGAACTTACCCTCGTCCTCAACTGGATCAAGAGCGGGAGGGACGTCATCGAACTAAACGTGTGCTGAATACGGAGGTGCCGTGCGTTCGGTACTTGGATCGGTTAGATCGCAAAAACGTTCGACTACATCAACCGCGTTAACTAACGCTTCGGCTTTCGGTCTATGAGGGTATGTGGACATACTCTCCCCTCTTGTTGCTATGCATCTCCTAGAGAGAACTTGCGTGGTCGTAGGAATTTTTTTGAAATTACCGCGTTCCGCAACATGATGAGCACCAGCGGCTGGCTCACGCGCTCCCTCGCCGCGGCCGCGCTGATGTACGCCGCCAGCCTCTGCTAGTAGTCCTGGAAGTTGTGCAGCTGCTGCGTAATCCTGATGGTGTTCACCGGCACATGCACACGTACAACATTATTGTCATCTCTGTTGCATTATTCTAGATACGTATACATGATTCAAGCTTGTGTGCGTGCGTGCACGTGGAGCTTACGAATTGCACGCCTGTGTCGTTGAGGATGCCGACGCCGGTGGACGCGAAGTTGGTGCCGACGAGCAGGTTCTTGCCGTGCAAGTAGGGGCTCAGGTACGGTAGTGCGGGCTCTGCCCTGAGGTACTCGCCTGATCAAACATGTGGTAATGTCAAGAACTACTCTCCCAACCGAATGAGAAAAGGTGCAGCATGGAGGATAACGTACAGATGATGTCAGGGAAGGACCGGGAGGGGGGGACCTTGCAAGTGGGTGTCGACGAAGTGGCGATGGACGGAGCCCAGGAGGCGCTTGCCTTGACGCTCGTGGCGGGTACCTCATGGCGCGGAACACTCCTCCTGCCTGGCGGCGGGGTCGTCAGCCAAGCGGCAACGGACGGAGTCCACGAGGCCCTCGCCTCGGCACGCGTGGTAGGTTACTGGAGGCAATCGATCATGACCGCGGGGCGCCGTACGCTTAGTCGCCGGCGAGAAGCTTGGAGGGAAGAGAGGGATGGAGCGGCGGCGGCGGCGGGATGGATATGCGGTGGCGAACGGATGGAGGGCGGCAGCGAAAGTATCTGGTGTGCGAGTCGTGGGTGCGACTGGTCGCTTGAGGGCAGGAGGCCTCGCTCCTGCGATTCGTTCTCGGTTTTTTTTGCTGGCTTTTTTCGTAGTATTTTTTCGGCCGTTTTTCTCTGGTGCGAGGGAGGTTTGCGCATGGACTGGGTGGGGCATCGCTTGGAGTCTTTTTGTTCGACGGGACTACGTGTGAGGCGGGAGGAGAGACGAAAAAAACCAGAGAAGGTGGGACGAAAAATAACCGTCGAACGGAGACTATCAACTGAGACATTAGGAGTAGAGATTATCTACCAACATGCTTGCTGATGATAAGTTAGACATTAGATATAGATAAGACATTAGGAGTAGAGATACTTTTCATGCAAGCTATTCATCTTTTTTCTTTGTAACTTGTTAGGTTTCAGAATTTTGAATTTAAATTCTTTTAAACTAGATATAGATAAGACTTGAACCAGTACTGAGCGCAAAAGTGATAATATCTCAGTGGAATGTCGTGTACGCACGCGCTAAGCGATGAGGTCGCGAGCTCGACTCTTGTCGGGTCCTCATTTGGGTCCTCTCGAGGAGGGAAGTAGATGGTCACCACCAGGCCACAGCTAAATTTTGTGATATTATTGAGATGCTATAGTATTTTAGTATCCTATGGACGTAGAAATTCAAAAATATCAGATTTTTTTGCTCAGGATACGTCTGTCTCCTGGGGCAGCGAGAAGTTCGGTATCTTCCCGTAACAATTTTTCTGAGGCGGTACCCAAAACCATGAGCACCACTCATAAGGATTGGAATACAAACATTTTGAACCATGAACTTGAAGGGGATAACAAGCATGAACTGACCAAGTGTAATAATTACATGATCAATTTGGCATACAAGTCAAAATTTAGGAATGCTAGATTACAATTTACAAGTTGAAATTTAGCACAATTCAACTCTAACAAGTTACAAGTAATAAACATAAGAGCTTGCATGAAAAATATGAATATAGAACATCGAGAGCACATTTATTTAAGCAATGTGAATAAATAATATTCAGAAGTGTCCCAGAGCTAAGATTTGCACGTGCAGATCTAAGCAATGCAAAACGATACTTTCAGATTCATGCTGTCAAAGTTGACACGTAATTAGCTGAAAAGACGATGCTATTATTCGTCAAACAATTTTTCATGCCATCGCCATACTGTCAGTAGGTATGGCATTCATGTGCAACAATATGTCATTTACAACTGAATCATTTCTGCATGCAACCAAACTAAGTAAAATAAAGGTCGGCTTTTCAGCAATGCAGAATGACACTCCCAGATATATGGCATTCATGCTCTTAAAATTTGCAGGTAATTAGATGAAGAGAGTGGTTTTTTACACCCCAGCTCGGTGCACCCCTGCTACAACCACGTAAAAAAAATAGCAAAACATTTCGGAAAAATCTGAAACTTTGTGGGAATGATCATCAACAAATGTTAGGTCTAACGACGACCACATACAAGTTTTTTTTTGCGTCCTTCTATCTATCAAAATGAATGTCGACAAGATAAAATACTGGTCGACTGGAATAAATGCTTCTAATTAAGGCAAAACAATCTAAAGGTGAACTATCAGCAATGTCCTCATTTAAACTTGTGTTCACTCTTACATTAGCTTGGCCATAAAAATTTAAATACTTTTTGCGATCTAGTGCTTTCTACAATTCCATGATGCCTCAAGGATCCTCCTCATGTCACATAATAGTGTGTATGATCCTTTCTTTACTAATCCAACTACCCTGAAATGACAACTAGAAGATGAAAACCAACAAATCACTAATACGTTCTTATGCTGAAAGGTAACAACTACCAAACTGTGTAAACAAGAATAAGGATCATGATAACGAAATATCAAGCATCAGAGTAGCTGCAATAACTATGAAGAGAAGGGAAGAAAAGGAAGTAGCAAAATGTTTACCACTGGATACGGTACGTGTTGAAAACAACGAGTGCAGGAAGTTGTAATATGCGCACATCATGAGGATGAAGGAATTCGAAACAAACAGCCTCTCAAGCTGAAATGTCTGGACATCCATCAAGAAATAGCCTGCATCGAGCCATGGGCTTGGACACTTTTGTCGGAACAAGTGCCCCCCTGTTGAACCTACAAACAAGTACCGAGAATTCAATGGAATTATCTCCTCCAGCTGCCACTGGCCCGAATACACACAATCGTTTTGCCTGATGGTAAAGCTGATGTGATTTGGGTTTTCTGCACGCATAAGCATCCCAAGTCTGCCTTCCCCTGCCTCCACAATGGCTATATCCAGACCGCGTAAACCTCTGGCTTCAGGCGGGGGTTCAGCAATGGAGAACTGCATCTTCCTGGTGTCAAACACCAGCAAGTTTTGCACCCAATGTGCCACCCAATAGAAGGAGCCATAGGCATATTGGCACCAGGAGAAGAGCCCCTTCCTTGGCGACGACAACAAGCCAGCAAATAAATCGCTCCAGCTCTGGGATGAAATACCACGCCATTGTTCGGTCTTGGGAGAGAACACAAAAGTGACCACCTTAGTTACACACTGTGCCATCCAGACCACGCTGAATGACGTCTCTTCTGCAGCCAACGCATCCTTGTCGTCGTCGCCAGGGGGAGCGAGGAAGGTCTCACAGTAGGAGTATATTTTTCTGAGGAATGGGTCCTCCACCAAAGCGGCTAGGTTATCAGGGATACGTTGGAGCAGGAGGTACCGTCCGTGCAAAGGGTCTCACACCACCAGCTCCGGGAAGAGGATTTCATATTTGTTATCAAGGTGGAGGTGGGGATGGGGAGCTCTGTCAAGGAGGACGCGGACATCGCGGACATCCTGGATGCGCCGGTCGCTGACGGGGGCGGTGAGGAAGGAGAAAGTGATGTCGGCGCCGAGGGCCGTGCCGCTGGCTGCCGTCGCGGAGGGGTGAGGCGGTTTGGTGGGGTGGAAGACTATGTGTGCGTCGAGGAAGCCGAGCAAGGGTCGGGCGTGGAGCTTGCGGTACTGCCGGAGGAAGGCGCGATCAGTGGAGACGCGGCGGAAGGAGATGCAAGTGGCGGATGCACGGACGAGATCGGCTGGGGCGGACAAGCGGAGGAAGATTTCTTTGAGGAGATTGTCGGGGATTGGCAGCGAGGACATTTCCTCCGTGCTCTTCAACGGGGGAGGAAGAGGCCGAGCGTTGACACAGACGGCCGGAACCCTAGACTAGAGCGATGGGTGAGAGCATCTCCAACAGGCGCGCAACACCCGGCATGCTAAAATAACATTTGCAACGCCGAAATAGCAAATTTTTGCACGCAGCAGAACGCTGGCTCCGACTGCCGCTGCAAAATAGATCAAGAAGATCAAACATATAAAAAAATAAATCAACAATAAATAGTTCAATTTTATTACAACCCAAACAAATAGTTTATCTTCCAATACAACAAATAGTTCAACAATACAGCATGAAACATACAACATCAAACTTAAAAATCACTAGTTTTGTCAGCCATTCCATGCCCACCATTCCTCGGTTAGATCCTGCTAATGATCATTATCACGTCGAATGGCATGATAGGAGGCAACAAATCAGGCCACCCTCTTAGCCCTTCGTCGCACTCGCATTGGCCGTCCCAAGAGCTCATACTAGGAGTAGTCTAAATCTTGCCCACGCTCATTCTTGATGATCATGTTATGCATGATCACACAAGTGTTCATGATGTACCAAAGGATCTTTTGATCCCAAAATCTAGCCGGTCCTCTCACAATAGCAAATTGGGCTAGCAAAATCTCAAAAGCTCTCTCCACATCTTTTCTAGCCACTGCCTGAGCATTGTGGAAATCAAGATTTTTCTTACCTTCCGATTTTTTCAATGGCTTCACAAATGTTCGCCACTTTGGGTAGATGCCATCCACAAGATAGTAGCCACAGTTGTATGTATGGCCATTTGCTACAAACTGCACCAGTGGCAATTCACCAACAATCCTATTAATGAGTGGTGACCGATTAAGAACGTTGATTTCATTCAAAGATCCAAGTATTCCAAAAAAAAATGCCAAATCCAAGTCTCTTGATCGGCCACTGCTTAAAAGATTATAGTGGAACCCTTTTTTCTGGTCGTGGAATTGTCCATGTCATGCCTTAGGACAGTTCTTCCAACATCAATGCATGCAATCTATTGAGTCAAGCATACATGGGAACCCGTGAGCTTTGTTCATCTCCAAAAGCCTTGCAGCGTCTTCACCATTGGGAGCTCTCAAATACTCTGGACCAAACACTTGCAAAATTCTGACTGTAAGCGCTTTGCACACATGATGGCTTGACTCTCACCCATGGCCAAGTGGTCATCAAATAGATCAGCCAGAATATTGTATGTCAAGATACGCAAAGCGGCTGCCACCTTTTGAAGGGTGCTATGCCCGAGTTCTCTGGCGGCATTTCTCCTTTGTTGAAAAATTGGTCAGGGCTCGCCAGTTTCTCTTCAATGCGTTTGAACAACTCGGTTCTCGTCCAAAAACGGTGCCAAAAGTACGACTGGGAGTATGCGGGATTCTCCACAAAATAGTGCCTCACCAATTCGTTGTCAGCATCGATCTTATCCCTCCAAATTTTCTGACGACCCATAACCGAACTACCGTGCTTCGGCTTTTTACGGACGTGCATAGCTAGGATCATTACAAGGTCCTCCTCCTCTTGAATATCAAATTCTTCGTCGGAAGAATCATATGACGAACTCATCTACAATAGTGAAATTAAACTAGTCTATAAAGTACAAACAACATGCACCAAATTCATCTACAAAATGTGAAGTTGAAGCAATACATACCTTGCAGGCGTTTTGTCAAACACCTTCTGGGCGCCGAGTTGCAGTGGGCAGCCAGGCGCTGTCCGTCATAGGAATAGCGCACTCGAGGGGCGGCGGCAACGAGAGAAGGTGGAGGAAGCAGCGGCGGCGCGCGAGGATAACCGGGGAAGCGTCATTGGGTCGCCGGAGTAAATGGGGAGGTGCGGGTGGTGGCGCCAGCGGCTGGATCCCGTGGTTGGTGGGAGTCACGCGCGAGTCGTCGCTGTCCATCGCATGGGAGCAGGCGCACAAAATAAACGGCACGCGATGCCATTTTTCACCGCGCACTGAACCAACTATTGCGCGCTGGAGCACCAGGAACGGCTTGCGCGCGCAAAAAGGGTAATTTTTCCCGCGCGGCGCTAAAGTCGTGCGTCTATTGGAGATGCCCTGACAGCAGTGACGGGAAGCCAGCAGTAGCGGGCGCACACCCCCGATCTCCCCCATCGATGCTATATGGGCCGGCCCTTTTTACCTTATTTCTGTTTTTGAAAACGCAAAGCAAAAAAGTAAAGCGGGTGCACAGCGATTTGATCAGCCCAACTCCTACTTCGTCATAAACCGCATTAACCACCACGCCACCAACCCTAATGTGAGTACATGCATCTTTTTTTTTTCTTTTCTTCCTTGTGCTGTTCTTTTTTCATTTTTCATTTTTCCATCTTCCTTTCTTCTTCTTTCCTTTTTCCTTTTTTCTTTCTTCCTGGTTCTGTCTACTGCTTCCCAAATGGGCCCAATGGCCTTGTTGTGTCTGTACTGCTTTCCTTTAGTCCTGGCTCATATGAAAACAGCTTTGATCCATGCTCGACAAACCTTCTTCTTCTACCCAAATTACATTATGTATTTCTTTCTTCTGTTAAAACATACTACTATATACTCTACCGTGGCACATGAAACTCACTAATGGTTGGATGATGAAGATGAAAAAGAACAGCTCCATCTATTATAGTTGAGTGACGGACGCATCCTTGACGCACTCTGCCTTTCTTCTACTGTTTCCTTTTCTTTTAACTGTAGGAGGAA